>NC_077233.1:256272702-256572702 GCF_027887165.1 Monodelphis domestica
TAGGCAAGTAATTTCTTTTGACATCTACCTTCTAATATGTAAAAAGATAGGACTACATGACACCCAAAGTCCCTTCTACCACCTGTGGATCTACAATGTTATCATACTAAACTCTTGCCCCAGGGCTTTTTCAATGGTCACAAGCAACAGAATTTTCCCCAGATTGATGATTACAATGGTGACCCCTAAAAGGTAGCAATTCATTAGTCTAATTATTTGTTTACTCTTGTCATTCATTTACCAAACATTTGTTTATTATGGCCATAATACATGTGAAACACTATAGTGTAACCAAGAACAAAAAGAAGAAATAGGAGTTAAAAACTATGGTTCAAATCCAAATTCACCACTTATTGTGACCCTAGTTAAATCTGGGCTCCAGTTTTCTGATCTGTAAAATGAGGAGATTGAGCTAGATAATCCCAAAGTTCCCTTCCCAACTATAAAATTGTATGATTCTATAATAACTGGAAATGAAGTAAAAACAAGTTAACATAGACATTCATAGAATTTTAAACCTAGAAGGGACTTAAAAGAGCATCTAACCAAAGACTGCTGTCATTTAACAGATAAAAAGGTAGTGATAGAAATAGGATAAGAAATCGACTTGAGGTTACAGTTCATTAGGGGTAGTTTTATATTAAGGAAATCAGATGAATAAAGGCATATGGATATTAAAATTCAGGGCAGAGCCAGAAAATAACAGATATTTCAATGCACTTAAAACACAGCCATTCTCTGGTTAGTATAAGGACAACATAGCCCAGCAAAAAGGCTAGAAAGTTAAAGTGGGGTCAAATAATAAACATATACATATACGTGTGTGTAGATGTACTTTATGACCTATTTGTATATATGATATATATGTATATTTATTAATACTCATACATATAAAAACACAAAATGAATAGATATTCAAACTATAATATATGCCATATATACAATATAAGATGAATTTCCTTTTGCATTCTCATTCAAATACAAGCTCTAGCTAATAGACTATCTTTTTTTTTTTTGCATTTTTATCCTCTGCATTCAGCTTCAATGCTTGGCATATATCAACCACTTTAAATAAATGCTTCCTAACTGACACACCAATAACTGGTGTAAGAATCAAATTGATATATTAAAATAAGCAAGACATTGTTTTATATATACATGTATAGTTTGTCAAATGATGCCTTCTCTAATGGGAGTGAGGGGAGAAAGGAAGGGAGTTACCTAGGTATCTTTATGTAATAAAAACAGAAATTTTAATTGAAAAAAAAATAAAACTACTTAAGATTGGAAAAAGGAAAAAGTAATCAAATTCTAGAAAAAGTTAGAAAACAGAGTAATTAAACTATGTACTAATAATCTTGATTTTGATTCCTAGGAAAATTCTACAAAGGATCATTAAAAGAGAAGTTGTAATCTCCTAGCTACATTTAGATTACATTTACATAAACATAAGTCATATCAAGCTCATTCCCTTTTCTGACAAAGATGTCTAATTGGTTAAAAAAAGCAAATGTCACAGACATACTACACTTAGATTTTCACAAATAATTTGATAATAATCTTATGTCATTCTTTTGGAGAAGACTGAGAATCAAAGACTTGATGATAAGCTATTTGGATATATTCAGAACTGGAAGAATGGGCACACAGCAAGGATAAGTATTCTTCAATGCTGATATGTCGAGGTTTCTAGTAAAGTACCACAAGAATCTGTGCTTAGCCCCATAGTTCTGATCATGAGATATTTGTAAATGGCTTCATAAACATTACGATAATAAGAAAAGAGTATTATTTATCAATATTCTGATCATCATTAAGTCATCAAAAAGAACTGGGGATGGTTAGCCTGGAAAAAAGAATTCTGAGAAGGTAAGGAACACGATAGTTGTTTTCAGACATCTAAAGAGCTGTAGAAATGGTATCAAACTAAATCTGCTTGGCACCAAATGGCTGAAACAGGAACATGGGCAGAAGTTGCAAAGAGGCAATTTAAGTTTGGCATCAAAAGAAATTTCTTAACAATTACAGCAATCTATAAATAGAAGGCAGAGGTACTTCAAGAGAGTAACACAGGCTGAATTATCATTTGGCAGCTCCGTTATAGTGGGAATTTCTTTAGAATCAATGGCCCCTCAGATTTCCATCCAACTCCCAAATTCTGTGACTTGCATCTACTTTCTATGCTCTCACACCTAGCAGAGTGCCTTACACATAATGAGTATTTAACAAAAGCTTCTTGAACTGTTGCTAGAATTCTGGCAAAAGGAAAATGACAACCAAAAGGAGTCACTGTATTTGGCAATCAGTTGGTTATTTGTTAATTCAGTTATGATACAATAGAAGCATTCAGACGTAGTAAAAAAAAAAAACCAGTAATATACATTGTCTTTAATGAAGTACAAATGGCTACTATGAGAATTGTAAATATTCTAGATAAACACAGAAGGCCATAGGAGTTATTTTAAAAATAGCTACAATGTTTTGAATATCTCATTTTTAATTCAATGATGTAATCATTGTGGAGTTGTTTTTCAAATCTGACAATTCGACAATTTTTTTATTATTCTATTCCCTTTTCTTTCAATATACTAAAGAATAATTCTTCTTGACTGTACAAAGCAAAATTATCAGATTCAACACTTTCAGGCATGATTCAATCATTCTGACATGATAATGAGGCAAATATAAATCAAAAGTGCCATTTCAGTAAGGAAATTCAGTCTCTTTGCTGGATAAATGAAAATAAAGTATCAAGTCATCAAGATACCAGATCACAGCACCAGAGCAAAAGACATTCCCAAGGGTTTACTGGTTTTATAGCAGTGGTGCCAAATCAAAAAGGATGCCCATTTAGAAAACCACAATTTAGACTTCCGGGTAAACATGGCTGCAATCTAGACGCGACTCTCTTCCCCTCCCCGACACCGAACGAAATAGACTACCTCAAAAGAGCATAAAAATCACCTTTGGAAGAACGTAGGGTCTCCCCAGTACCCCACAGAAACAAAGGTACATGGGGTTTGAACATTTCCACACTATAAGGAGGAGGAACAGCTCGCACAAAAACTTGAATTGAGCCTCCCTCCCTATCCCCCCCACCAAACCAGAGTAAACTATCAGAGCACTCACTGGGACAGCGTGTAAGTGAGGAGCGTCTCTGTCTGGGGGGGCACACCAGGGTCCTTGGTCCCTAAAGACTGCAAGGAAACGACCTCTCAGGGCGGTTTCACGGGAAAATCTTGCACTGAGCAAAGGGGCGGCCGCGCTGAGAGGCTGCGCTGAGCAAAGGGGAGGCCGCACTGAGAGGCTGCTCTGAGCAAAGGGGTTCTGAGAGGCTGCGCTGAGCAAAGGGGCACTGAGAGCCTGCTCTGAGCAAAGGGGCAACCTCGCTGAGAGGCTGCTCTGAGCAAAGGGGCTGCCGCTCTGAGCAGAGGGGCTTGCGCTCTAAAAAACCTCGGAGGCTGGGAAGAACTAGTCTGAGGCAACCTAAATTCACAGAAAACCCGCCAACATCACCCAGACCCCAGTGGAATAAAACCACCAAAGGGATGGCTTACATGTCCCAAAATCAAGCCTCCAAGAAGAAAGGGGGGGAAAGGGGGAAAAGTAACTATTAAAAACTTTTATGGAGGGAGAACCCAAGGAAAAGAAGAGAATGAGGATAAAATCAGAACATGACTCCCAAAACGGAAACTATCCACAAATTCTGGAAGATCTCAAACTGGAGCTTACCCAAAAGATGGAAACATTTTGAAAAGAAAAATGGGAGAAAGAGATCAGCAGTCTGATAGACAAGAATTCACAATTGGAGAAAGAGCTGGAAGCACCTAATAAAAGGGCAGACAAAGCTGAAAAGCAAAACCAGTCCCTAACGACCAGAATTAAGCAAATGGAAGACAGCGAGATTACAAAACAGCAAGAATCAATAAAGCAAAGCCAAAAAATTAATGAATTAGAAGAAAACATGAAATATCTCACTGAAAAGGTCACAGACTTGGAAAGCAGAGGAAGAAGGGACAACCTCAGAATTATTGGTCTCTCCGAAAAACCAGAGATAAACAAAAACCTCGATGCTATTCTACCGGAGATTATAGAAGAAAATTGCCCACATGTTCTGGAGCAATGGGGCAAAATAGAAATAGAAAGGGTTCATAGAACACCCTCTATACTAAATCCCCAAAAGACAACCCCCAGGAATGTAATAGCCAAATTCAAGAGCTTCCAAGAAAGGGAGAAAATCCTACAATAAGCCAAGAAGAGGTGCTTCAGATAGATATAGGGGGGCTCCCATAAGGATCACACAGGACTTAGCGGCTAACACACTGAGAGACCACAAAGCATGGAACACGATATTTAGAAAGCCAAGAGAGCTGGGTCTCCAACCAAATTAGAGTTAATAGACATATGGAGAAAAATAAATAGGAACAAAAAGGAATACACCTTCTTCTCAGCACCAGATGGCACATTCACAAAAATAGATCATACACTAGGTCACAGAAACATGGCACTCAAATGTAGAAAAGCAGAGATAATAAATGCAACCTTTTCAGATCATAAAGCAATAAAATTATTGATAGGCAAGGGTACATGGAGACCCAAATCAAAAATTAATTGGAAATTAATAATATGATACTCCAAAATCAGTTAGTTAGAGAAGAAATCATAGAAACAATTAATAATTTCATTGAGGAAAATGACAATGGTGAGACATCCTTTCAAACCCTATGGGATGCAGCCAAGGCAGTACTTAGAAGAAAATTCAGATCCATGAATGCATATATTAACAAATTAGGGAGGGCAGAGAACAATGAATTGGAAATGCAAATCAAAAAAACTTGAGAACAAACAAATTAAAAACCCCAAAAAGAACACCAAACAAGAGATCCTAAAAATTAAGGGAGAAATTAATAAAATCGAAAGTGATAGAACTATTGAGATAATAAACAAGACTAGAAGCTGGTACTTTGAAAAAACAGACAAAATAGACAAAGTACTGGTCAATCTAATTAAAAAAAGGAAAGAAGAAAGGCAAATTAACAGCATCAAGGATGAAAACAGGGACCTCACCTCCAACGAAGAGGAAATTAAGGCAATCACTAAAAACTACATTGCACAACTATATGGCAATAAATATACCAACCTAGGTGATATGGATGAATATCTACAAAAATATAAATTGCCTAGACTAACAGAAGAAGAAATAGATTTCTTAAATAATCCCATATCAGAAAATGAAATCCAACAGGCCATCAAAGAACTTCCTAAGAAAAAATCCCCAGGGCCTGATGGATTCACCAGTGAATTCTATCAAACATTCAAAGAACAATTAACCCCAATACTATACAAACTATATGACATAATAAGCAAAGAGGGAGTTCTACCAAACTCCTTTTATGACACAAACATGGTACTTCCAAAACCAGGCAGGTCAAAAAGAGAAATAAAACTATAGACCAATCTCCCTAATATATATAGATGCAAAAATCTTAAATAGGATACTAGCAAAAAGACTCCAGCAAGTGATCAGAAGAGTCATTTACCATGATCAAGTAGGATTTATACCAGGGATGCAGGGCTGGTTCAACATTAGGAAAACCATCCACATAACTGACCACATCAAACAAGCAAACCAACAAAAATCACATGATTATTTCAATAGACGCAGAAAAAACCTTTGATAAAATTCAATACCCATTCCTATTAAAAACACTAGAAAGCATAGGAATAGAAGGGTCGTTCCTAAAAATAATAAACAGTATATATCTAAAACCATCAACTAATATCATCTGCAATCGGGATAAACTAGATGCATTCCCAAAAAGATCAGGAGTGAAACAAGGATGCCCATTATCACCTCTATTATTTGACATTGTACTAGAAATACTAGCAGTAGCAATTAGAGAAGAAAAAGAAATTGAAGGCATTAAAATTTGCAATGAGGAGACCAAGTTATCACTCTATGCGGATGACATGATGGTCTACTTAAAGAATCCTAGAGATTCAACCAAAAAGCTAATTGAAATAATCAACAACTTTAGCAAAGTTGCAGGATACAAAATAAACGCACATAAGTCATCAGCATTTCTATATATTTCCAACACAGCTCAGCAGCAAGAACTAGAAAGATAAATCCCATTCAAAATTACCTTAGAAAAAATAAAATACTTAGGAATCTATCTCCCAAGACAAACACAGGAACTTTATGAACACAACTACAAAACACTCTCCACACAACTAAAACTAGACTTGAACAATTGGAAAAACATTAACTGCTCATGGGTAGGACGAGCCAATATAATAAAAATGACCATCCTACTCAAACTCATCTATCTATTTAGTGCCATACCCATGGAACATCCAAAAAAAATTTTTTACTGATCTAGAAAAAACCATAACAAAGTTCATTTGGAAGAACAAAGGATCAAGGATATCCAGAGAAATAATAAAAAAAAAATACAAAGGAAGGGGGCCTTGCAGTCCCAGATCTCAGACTATATTGTAAAGCAGAGGTCATCAAAACAATTTGGTACTGGGTAAGAGACAGAAAAGAAGATCAGTGGAATAGACTCAGGGTAAGTGACCTCAGCAAGACAGTATATGACAAACCCAAAGATCCCAGCTTTGGGGACAAAAATCCACTATTCGATAAAAACTGCTGGGAAAATTGGAAGACAGTGTGGGAGAGACTAGGAATAGATCAACACCTCACACCCTACACCAAGATAAATTCAAAATGGGTGAATGACTTGAACATAAAGAAGGAAACTATAAGAAAATTAGGCGAACACAGAATAATATATATGTCAGACCTTTGGGAAGGGAGAGGCTTTAAAACCAAGCAAGACTTAGAAAGAGTCACAAAATGCAAAATAAATAATCTGGAATACATCAAATTAAAAAGGTTTTGTACAAACAAAACCAATGTAACTAAAATCAGAAGGGAAGCAACAAATTGGGAAACAATCTTCATAAAAACCTCTGACAAAGGTTTAATTACTCAAATTTACAAAGAGCTACATCAATTGTACAAAAAAATCAAGCCATTCTCCAATTGATAAATGGGCAAGGGACATGGAGAGGCAGTTCAGCCAAAGAAATCAAAACTATTAATAAGCACATGAAAAAGTGTTCTACATCTCTTATAATGAGAGAGATGCAAATCAAAACAACCCTGAAGTATCACCTCACACCTAGCAGATTGGCCAACATGACAGCTATGGAAAGTAATGAATGCTGGAGGGGATGTGGCAGAGTAGGGACACTAATTCATTGCTGGTGGAGTTGTGAACTGATCCAACCATTCTGGAGAGCAATTTGGAACTATGCCCAAAGGGTGATAAAAGACTTTCTACCCTTTGATCCAGCCATAGCACTGCTGGATCTGTACCCCAAAGAGATAATGAGGAAAAAAGCTTGTACAAGAATATTCATAGATGCGCTCTTTGTGGTGGCCAAAAATTGGAAAACAAGGGGATGCCCTTCAATTGGGGAATGGCTGAACAAATTGTGGTATGTGTTGGTGATGGAATACTATTGTGCTCAAAGGAATAATAAAGTAGAGGAATTCCATGGGGACTGGAACGATCTCCAGGAAGTGATGCAGAGCGAAAGGAGCAGAACCAGGAGAACATTGTACACAGAGACTAATACACTGTGGTATAATCGAACGTAATGGACTTCTCCATTAGTGGCAATGCAATGTCCCTGAACAATCTGCAGGGATCTAAAAAACACTATCCACAAGCAGAGAATAAAGTATGGGAGTAAAAACACTGAGGAAAAGGAACTGCTTGACTACAGGGGGGAAGGGGATACGACTGAGGAGAGACTCTAAATGAACACTTTAATGCAAATACCAACAACAAGGAAATGGGTTCAAACCAAGAACACATGTGATACCCAGTGGAATCATGCCTCGGCTATGGGAGAGGTGGTGGGAAGGGGGCTGGTGGGAGGAAAATAAAATGATTTTTGTTTCCAATGAATAATGTTTGGAAATGACCAAATAAAATAATGTTTTAAGTGGGAAAAAAAAACACAATTTAACATTATCTATGTTGTACTGTATTTATGTTTGATTTGTTAAATATTTCTCAATTACATTCTAATCAGGTTCAGGTCCCCAAGGAGGTTTACTTGGTAAGTACTTTTGCTTTAGATAACCTTTAGAGGGTGGTTTTAAAAAATTCAGTTATTTTTAATAGCAATAATAAATTACATTTATACATCACTTTTAGAAGTGCAAAGCACTTCATATACATTATCTCATCTGATCATCTCAACGACCCAGTAAGTAAAGTATCATTCTAAGTAGTTTCATTTTACTTAAGTAGCAACTAAGATTCTGAAAATGTAAATCTTTCAAGTATGGTCACAGCTACTAATCATTAGAGATGGGATTCCCTTAGAGTAGAAATGGAAGAATGAAGAGATTCTTAAAAAAAAAAAACACACACACACACATCTTCTGTCTTAGAACTGATGCTAAGGATAGATTCCAAAGCAGAAGAGCCATAAGTGCTAGGTAACTGGGGGTAAGTGACTTGCTCAGGGCCACCCAGCTAGGAAGTGTCTGGGACTAGATTGGAATCCAGGTCCTCCCATCTCCAGTCCTGGCTCACTTAGCTACTGTGCCATCTAGCTGCCCCAGTGAACTATTCTTGTAATGTATCCTAAGTGCCATGAGAAATGAAAGAGAGAGTGACTAACGTAAAAGACCAACGGAAGGAAGGCTAACACTAAAAAGGAGCAAATAACCAAATTTTATCTTGGTTATGACAGGTATGAGAGCTATTCTCCAAGGAAATGGCTCCCCAGACTGTCATTGTGGAAAGTCCCTAGAGCACAGGTGTTTTATCTTCCTTTTGTATCTGACAAAAGATCAGACAGCAGTCACATAATACTTGTTGATAAGGATGGCTGCATAGCATATATTTATTTATGATATCACAACTACCGAATGAATAATCTGATGGATCTCTAATGACTATCTAGATCACAGAGCATGTGGGATACCCATAATAACTAGAGGAAAGTAAAGGATATCCAGTGCCCTACCCTCCCTTGCAGATCTCAAAGAAATGGGGGTGGAACAAAACATATACTGCTGGATATATTTAGAGGATTTAGTTTAGTTAAACTGCTTTTTTATCTTTCTTTCATTTAAATTATTTATTATAAAGGGTAGAAAACAAGAAAGAAAGAGGAAGGGGACAGTAAAAAAAAAATTAAAATTAGGTTTAATGAATTATATATATATTATATATAAATGATATATTGAATAATATAAAATATAATCATATTGATCCATAATGTATTATATGAAAATGCATATTTATTAAATTTAAAAATATATCATAAACATAATATAATTATTTTTAAAATAAATATAATTAAATTTATTCCATAAGAATAGAGGGTATTTTTATACTTGCTATCTCTACTCCATCACATCTTGTTCATTTGTTAATCTTTTTTGCTATGGTTTCTGATCCCAACACTAAGCAGAAACTACAATAATATTAAAGATTTTTGAACTGCTACTTTCTTGATCTCTTTTTGCAGCACTCTTCTCCTGGATAATCTCTCTTCCTGGGATTTCATGACATTGCTACTTCCTGGTTTTCTTACCACCTATATGACCATTCAGCTTCAGTTTCAAAAAGTTCTATTTGGGGTGTCATCTAGTTCCTCCTGAAACACTATATTGGGACCTCTTCTCTACACATATGACTCCTAAATGTACTTATTTAAAGGTTCATCTCCTGTCTAAAGACCAGTCCCACATTACCAACTGCTGTCTGGAGATGCCCTGGAACTATCCCACAAGCATCTCAAGCTGAACACATACAAAAAACCCAATTCATGATTTTCCTCCCCAACCCTCCCTAGCCAGTCCTCTTCCCAACTTGCCTGTTGTTTTGGTCAAGGCACCAACACCTTCCAAGTCACCCAGGTTCACCACCTAGGACTCATCTTTAACTCACTATTCATCACTAACTCCTCTCTCACGTCCAATCCGCTGCAAAGTACAGGTGAATTTAACTCTGGACCATCGATCACATTCTGTCCCTACTCTGCCTTTTTCCACCACAATAACCTCATTTTAACCTAATTGTTGAAATGAGCACCTAATGAGTCATCATACCTCCAATCTCTACCCTACTCAAACTATTCTCAATTAAAGCTACCAAACTGGACCAAAAATCCAAAGTTTAACAATTTCCCTCCTCTGACCAAGAAGCGTTAGAAGCTCTGAATCACGTCTTTGACAAAATGTAACTTCCTTTTATAAACCTTCCCAATCTGGGTCTAACTTATGTTTACAGACTTCATGCAATCTTCCTTCTTCCCATAGAAGACATTCCATCTATTATACAGGCTCTTCTTCCATGCCTGAAATGAACTCCCTCCTCGCCAACAATTGGAGGAATCCCCAAGTTCTTTCAACAAATATCTCAAAGCCACTTCCCCCATGAACAATTTGTTGATTCCCTCAATTATTAATTCTCTTCCCCGACTAATCTGTCCAAAAATACAGTGTATACATTTTCTAATATATGCTGTGTTTCTAACTCCTAACATGTCTCCTTTCTTTCCTCAAAGTAAAATAAAAATTAAAAAAATTAAACCTTCACTTTCCATCTTGGAATCAGTTCCATGTAATGGGTTCCAAGGCAGAAGAGTGGTAAGGGCAAGGCGATGGGGGCTAAGTATTTGCACAGGGTCACCTAAGTAGGTCTGAAGCCAGATTGGAACCTAAGACGTCCTATCTGTGGGCTAGCAGAGTCTTTTTCATATTTGTCTGCATTGAGCCTTCATAAACACACAGACATTTGATGTTTTATAACGTATTTCCTTCACAATATCAGGACTTGAAATATTTAGAGGCACACCTTTGTGGTGGCCAAAAATTGGAAAATGAGGGAGTGTCCATTGATTGGGGAATGGCTCAGCACATTGTGGTATGTGTTGGTGATGGAATACTATTGTGCTAAAAGGAATAATAAAGTGGAGGAAATCCATGGAGACTGGAACAACCTCCAGGAAGTGATGCAGAGTGAGAGGAGCAGAACCAGGAGAACATTGTACACAGAGACTGATATACTGTGGTACAATTGAACGTAATGGACTTCTCTAGTGGCAGCAATGTAAGGGTCCAGGACAATTCTGAGGGACTTATCAGAAAAAAACAATATCCACATTCAGAGGAAAAACTATGGGATTAGAAACACAGAAGAAAAACAATTGCTTGATCACATGGGTCAATGGGGATATGATTGGGGATGTAGACTCTTAAGAAATTACCCTAATGCAAATATTAATAATATGGGAAAAGGTCTAGAGTAAGGTGGGGGGGGGGGGGAGGCATGAATCATGTAACCATGGAAAAATATTCTAAATCAATTAATTAAATAAAAATTTTCAATTCTAAATATAAATATATCAGAATTTAAGAGTCAGAAGAAGTTGCTTATAGCTTTGGCTCAGATAACTGTGTGACTAGAGTCAAATCATTTAACTTCTCTGAGTTTATTCTTCTTCTGTAAAATAGAGGTGATACTACTTAAATGACTTACCTTGAACTTTTGGTGAGAAATCCAGAAATTACAGTATAAGCTAAGATATTTAGCAGTCCTATTTCAAGGACAATTTTGGAAAAAACTGCTGGAAAAATTATGAAAAATTCAGTATTGCAAAAAAGCATCATTACAATGGTTTTAAAAATCTCTGAAAAAGCCAAGAGAAAAAATAATAAAACAAACTATCTTGCAAGTTATTTATGTAGGAAGTACATTATAAAACTTCAAGCAATATAATATAGCGTTTAAAGATTGAAGCTAAAAAGGGATTTGAAGAAGTATTAAAAAAAAGTCGATGGTCAAGGAATCTCAGACTCAAAAAAGAAACAGAGATATGTCTGCATGGCAGAACTGTTTTGTTTTAGGTAAAGGTGGGTTTGGAGGGAAGGAGCTTACATGTGTGAGCACACATATTTTTCACAATACAAGAGCCTCACATGCAAGTTCTTTGATCCTGGGAATGATATTTAACCTTTGCCTCCAATCCCTCATCTGTAAAATGGGGAGGATAATAATAGCACCTATTTTCCTTTATCCAAGTTTATTTTGAAGATAAAATAAAACACTGGCAAAATTCATTGCAAATGTTAAAAACTACATAAATGCTAGGTGATATTATTATTGCTATAATCCTATAGTTTCAATATCCCCAAAGTGGCCATAATCATAAATCAGGGATTTCCAGGGCATGATAAATGGACAGATTGCTAAATTTCAATTATATGCATGAGTTAATACGAACAGAACAAGAACTTTACTAATGCTGGTCGGCACCGTGCTGGCCCACAGTAAAGGCTTAATTAATACCTGTTGGTTTGACTTGACTATGGCATGACACACCGGCTACTTAGTTTTTAATGCCTGATATATGCAACCTTCCAGCCAGATCACATGTGATTCATCCTCCCACACTGAGCACGCCAGCCAAATTTTCCTTTCTCTCTCTGTTCCTTATATACAACACTTCACTTCCAATCTCCACATCTCTCAGGACTAGAATACACTGCTTCCTCCCTGTCTCAAAGAAGTCCTTCTTTAAAGTTAAGTAATTGTTGTTTGGTACACATACATATACATGCATATAATAAATATAATATATGTGCATATATAGTATATATTTTTTCAGAATAAACTTTATCTTTAGTTCATATGAACACTTCTCATTTTACATGAATTGCCATTACACCTTATGAAAAGAATTCTGAAATTAATTTATATTCCTAAAAAAAAAGAAAAAAAAACCTATGTTAGCTTGACCATATGATACAGTGCCCTTTTCTCTCTTTCTCTATCTTTGCTCCAACCCTTCAGCCCAGTGGCTGCCCACCCCCACCTTCCCCAAAAAAATGCCTTAAAAAAAAACCCTCAAAAACTAGAACTTCCAATTGAAAGCAGAAATGCCTTTCATCCATGTCCGTCTCCCATCATTGTTTCAGAACCTAGTGTGTATATCCACCCCCAAAGCCCATTCTCTCCTGTCTGTGTCTGAATCTGGCCCTGTATCTGCGTGCTCCCCCATACAACACTCATATTACCATCATATTTCTCCTCTGCTAGATAAGCACCCACATGTCTAACCCATAAAATTTTAATTTTTAAAATGATGGCTAATTTTAATTTTTACAACACTGATTACCTCCCCTTTTTTCCTCACTGGAGAGACCACTATGGGGTTAGCCTAGACCCCCAGAGCTCACACTTCTCCCTATCCCCAGCCTCCATGAACCCTCCCCCTAGGGATCTGTGGCCCCCTTCCTGCTTCCCTCTATCTATCCCTATCCCAGGAAAATTCCCAATATGTAAAAATCACTTTATGTAGAAGTTGCAAAGCCATCCACTTATATAAAGTGAACTTTTATATGTACATACATACATAAATATTTTTGGATTGCCTTTTAGAAAGTAAATACAGTACAGATTAGTTCATTGTATCTATCTGTGTCCCTAACGTCATGCTTATATATAGTAAATATTTAAATACTAGTTAATTGGTTAAAGAAAGAATAATAGCCAAGATTTGCAACTATGTGAACATTCTAGAGTTTATTTGTCTCATCAACAATATCCTCATCAGCTATCTACCTAGAGACCTTCCTGTTCCGAATCTATGATTTAATAGTTTCTGATTTTAGGCTAAGAATAAAAGAATAGTCACAAATGTTTTTGTGCTTGTTTGCAAAGTCGTAGCCAGAATGAAAGCATGAAAAAGGGTGAAGCTTTTTGAACAGACCATAAACATTTAATAATCATTTGTCAATCTAATGCTTGCTACTCTGTTCTCAAACCGATATATAATGATGAGCATAACTATCCATCTCTCGGCACAGACATGCCAATGCTGTTTTTGTTAGAAATTAACTTCAAATAAAAAGTGAAAAGACAGTGTTCACATATCTCTCCTTCAAAGTCCACCTAAAATAACACCTCTTCTCTTCTATGAAATGTTCCTTGAACTTTTTGATGGGGCAAAGAATGACTTCATCTGATCTAAGAGGACTTTATGACTTTGTAAAACTCAAAAAAGTTAATGCCTGCAAAGTGCTTTGTAAACTGTCAGCACTATTTAAACATAAGCTATAATTCTGTATACTGTTTTATCATCCTACTAGAGCCTCTCTCAGCCTGGGGGAGAAAATGAACATAGGCTTACACTACAGAATAGAACTGACATAGGCTGAGGACTAAAAAGGTGAGAACTTCACCACCAAACATGCCCCATCCCATCTATAATTATTCATGCCTCAAGACTCCACTGGTCCCTACCTTGACCATCATCCAGAACCAGACTCATTATTTTTCCTGTGACTGCAACTGTCTGCGTTATTTTTGCATCTCACTCAGAATTGGACATGATCCTTTAGAACAAATCGGGTGCTAAATAAGTGTTTGCTGACTGCTATTATCATTTATTTCAATAAACCTAAAAAGGGCAAGTATGAGGAAAGTGCTTTGTAAGCCTTTACATGCTTTAGTGATCTAGGGTGGCACAGGGCCTAGAATGCCAGGCCTGAAGTGATTAAGATTTATCTTCCAGAATTAATTGTATAATTGAAAATCTGTTACCCTAAAAAAAGATCTACATTTCCCAGGAGTCCACTGACTTCCTGTCTTCCTGTCCTTACATACTTCCTGTAGACAGGGGATATTAGGAAAGGACTTGAAGGGTCCCACCTCTTTACTTCCGGTCCCGAGCTTGGTGGTAGTAAGGCAATCATTTGAACTAGCTGATCAACCTTGGGCACATAGTCTTTACTTTGTATCATCTTGATTTCCAATAATCATTAATAAATCTCTTTAAATATAACACTTTTATTATTGAGATTGAATTTTAACTTTTACATAGATGGCGACCAAAAGGGATGAGAAACTCTCTCAATTTTTTTTTAAGATAGCCTAGATAAATCTTTTAAGCCACATTTCTCCTGCCAAGGCTTTTTACACATCCAGGGATGCCACAAAAAGAGCAAACGGTCTAGGTAAAAGTAAAAAAGCATGTTTCTTAACCTAAAATTACTCTCAAAAAGAATTTAACCTTCGCATTTTTAAAATAGTTATACATATCAGACACTTGGTAGCTTTGTGACCCCAGTAGAGTCATTTAACCCTGTTTGATTCAGTTTCCTCAACTATAAAATGAGCTGGAGAAGTAAATGATAAACCATTCCAGTACCTTTGCAAAGAAAATCCCAAATGGGTTCACAAAGAGTCAGACACAACCAAAAACAACTGAATCAAAATAATAAAAACTGTGAATTATCAGTAAGATATAACCATGGTATGCCAACATAGAAGGGAATAGACACTGGGAATTTCATTTCAATGGTATGGGGAATTCCATGGTGACATAAGTAGATACCTTCACCAGAATTTACATTCACAGAGAGTTGGGGAGATAACTGAAAGAGTAAGATTTATCCAGAAGCAAAGAGACAGGAGACAGAGGGCCAGGGACAGGAACAGAATCCAGCCTTTCTTGGCTTTAAGGTCTGTCCTCTTCCCCACACAAGGCAAGGAAAAATTCTACTTAAAGATAATAAGATATGAATGATAAAAGAAAAAAAAACTAAAAATATCCCTTCTCTGATAAAAGAAAAAAATGTAATCTTAACTTCTGCTAAGATTCATATGCTATATTCACTTTTTTTTTCTTATTTATTTTTTGGTTACATTAAAATTTGCAGATATTGCTCTCTTTCTCTCCATTCCCCACACTAAAGAAGGCATCATTTAACATGCATGTATGTGTGTGTGTGTTTGTTTAAACTATGTATTTCATTATCAGTTCTTTCCCTGGAGGTGGGCATTCACAAGTTATTCTTCAAACATTAACTCTGTAGCTATAGATAATGATCTCTTGGTTCTACTCATTTTGTCTTCCATTATATCATGTAGGTCTTTCCCTGAGTATTTTTTTTTATTAACATACTTATTTTTTACATCCTAGTGGTATTTCATCACAATCACATGCCACAACTTGTTCAGTTGTTCCCCAAATAGTGGATATTCTCTCAATTTCCAGTTCTTTGCCACCACAAAGAGAGCTACAATAAATATTTGAGAACATATATGTTCTTTTCCTTTTTTCCTCATCATCCTGGGGAAAAGACCTAACAATGCTACTGCTGGGTTTAAGGATATATATGATTCTAGAATTCACTGATTCTGTTTCCAGATGACGCTCCAAGATTGTTAAATCAGTTCACAGTTCCATCAAGGGTATTAGTGTTTCCATTTTTTCCACATCCTCTGTAATATTTGTCATTTTATCCTTTAATCATTTTAGCTAATCTGATAGATATAAGATGACAACTCAGAGTTGCTTTGATTTGCATTTCTCTAAACAGTATAGAACATTTTAATGAATATTATATATTTTTATTTCTTAATCCAAAAAGTATCTGTTCATATCTTTTCACTATCAGTACAAGAATGGCTCTATATATTTGAGATATAAGACCTCTATCTAGTTTCTGCCATCCTACTTTCTAGTTTTCCTAGCAATTTTAACCAAATAGTGAATTCTTATCCCAAAAAGCTGGATTTTTACTTCTATCAAATGCAGGGTTGCTCTGATCTTGGACTACTTTTTTGCTGTGTGTCTGTTCTATTTCATGGATGTTCCTTTCTATTTCTTAGCTAGTACCAAATAATTTTAATAATTACTATTTCCTTTACATTTTTCATTAATTCTTTTGATATACTTTTTTCAAATGAATTTTGTCATTATTTTTTCTAGTTCAATCAAATAAATTTTGAGTATTTTAAATGGGATAGCACAGAATAACTAGATAAGTCTAGGTAGAAGATTGTCATTTTAATTATGTGGACTCTGTCCATCCATGAACAATTAATATTTCTCCTATCATTTAAATATGACTATTTGCATAAAACATTCTCTATTTTCTAAGGGGGAAATTCTTACCTAGATTTAGGATTGGTTTGTGCTGACTTGTGGGTGTCTGTAGGATGAGTAAACTTAATCCAATTATTGCTTGTTCAACTGGAAATCCCTAAAAAAAGAGATAAGAAAAAAAAACTTCAAAAAAAATTTTGAAAATCCCTTAATATTATATTGTGCACACTGTATATATTATTCCCAGTAATTTTAATACCATAAATTTAAAATATGTCAAGAACATTATAAAATTACAATACTACACACACACACATTTTAGAGATAACTAAGAATTTTGCTTCCCAAACTGAGTTCAAATCCAGTCTAACACACTACCTGTGTTTACTAAGCAAATCATTTAACACCTCTGGCTTGGTTTCCTTATCTGTAAAATTGGGATAATCATTGATAATGGCATACCCATGTCCCTGGCATTTGTACAAATAAAATATTATTCATATTTCAAAAGTGCTTTGCCAGCCTTAAAACAGTAAGGAAATGCAGACTATTAAATAAACAGAAAAAAAAAAACCCAAGACAGAATTTTTTGTATACACATGGCTTTCTGTCACACAATGCCTTCTCTAAGGAAGAAAGGAGGGAGGAAAATAAGAGTTTTACTATAACAAACAAATTAATTCATTAAACGCATGCTATTGCTATTATTATATTAATCCTGGAGTCAACATGTGTATGTGTGAATATACAAAAGTATATTCAAAAACCTGAGGCTATCTTGATATTTAAAAAGGATAATCAGCATTTACTGCCATTATATTGTCTTTATGATTACTAATTCAGATTCATTTGATAAATGACAATCATCAATTGAAAAAAAAATTTTTTTTCAGGTAAACTCTAGTCCTTAAGAAGAAACCTCTAAACTATGCTATAAAGGACCACAATTTCACCCCATACCACCAGCATGAAGTCAAAATGAATACTTGATCTAAAAATAAAGGGTGAGACCATAAACAAATTAGGGGAACATGGAAAAGTTAACCTGTCAGACTGATGAATACAGGAAAAAATTTATGACCAAAGAAGACATAGAGAACATTATGAAAAATGATATAGATAATTTTGATCACGTATAATTAAAAAGGGGTTGTACAATAAAAAGAAATGCAACTAAGATTAGAAAGGAAACAACAAATGTGATGGGGAACTTTTAAAGCAATTGTTTCTGAGAAAAGCCTCATTTCTCAAATACACAGATAACTGAGTCAAATTTATAAGAAATCAAAGCATTCCCAAATTTAAAAATGGCAAAAGGATATAACATGCAGTTATCAGAAGAAGAAATTAAAACTATCCAGTCACATGAAAAAAAATGCTCAAAATCACTCTTAATGAGAGAAATGCAATGTAAAACAACTTTACGATATTGCCTAACACCTACTAGCCTGGCTAACATGACCAAAAAAGAAAATGATAAATGTTGGAGGGGATGTAGGAAAATGGGAACACTAATACACTGCTGATGGAACTTTGAACAGATCCAACCATTGTGGAGAACAATATGGAACCAGGCTGAAGGAGCCACAAAACTAAGCATACACTCTGACCCAGAATTACAACTACTAGGTCTATAAGCCCATAGAGATCAGAAATCAGGGGAAAGGACCCAACTGTACCAAAATATTTTTAGTGGCTCTTTTTGCAGTAGCAAAGAATTGAAATCTGTTCCCCATCCCTTGGGGAACAGAGGAACAAGTTGTAGTATAGTAATGGAATACTATTGTACCATTAGGAACAATCAACAAGATGAGTTCTTAATCTGAGGCAAAGGGAGAAGAATGTACAGTAACAAAAATATTATACGATGATCAACTGAAGAATTAAACCATTATCAGCAAAGCAAGTCTCCAAGATAATCACAAGGGACTCATGGTAAAAAATGCTCTCCACAGGAGTTCTATGTAAACTAGAACAACCTCCAGGAACTGATGCAGAGTGAAAGGAGCAGAACCAGGAGAACATTATACACAGAGACGGATACATTGTAGCACAATTGAATGTAATGGACTTCTCTACTAGCAGCAATGCAAGGATCCAGGACATTTCTGAGGGACTTCTGAGAAAGAACTGTAAGAGTAGAAACACAGAAGAAAAACAACTGCTTGAGAACATGAGTCGATGGGGATATGATTGGAGATGTAGACTCTAAAGGATCACCCTAGGGCAAATATTAATAATATGGAAATAAGTCTTGATCAATGACACATGTAAAACCCAGTGGAATTGCGTGTCAGCTATGGGAGGGGTATAGGGATAGGAGAGGGAAAGAATGTGAATCTTGTAACAAAAAAAAATATTCTAAATTAACTAATTAAATAAAAATGTCCAAAAGGAAAAAAAAATGCTCTCCATGGCCAAAGAAGGAACTGTTGGAGTTGGTGTACAGATCAAAGCATGCCATCTCCCACTTTATCTCCTTGATTAGATTTCTACCGCATTTGTGATAAGTCTTCTACCATGATATGAGGAATATGGAAATAGGTATTACGATAAAGTATGGTTATGGCCTCTACCAGGCTATTCACTCTCTTGGGGAGTGGGAAACAGAAGGGAGGGGGGAAATCTGGATTTTAAAATGCAAAAAAACAATTGTCTAGGGGGCAGCTGGGTAGCTCAGTGGATTGAGAGCCAGACCTAGAAACAGGAGGTCCTAGGTTCAAATCTGGCCTCAGCCACTTCCTAGCTGTGTGACCCTGGGCAAATCACTTAACCCCCATTGCCTAGCCTTTACCACTCTTCTGCCTTGGAACCAATACACAGGATTGATTGCAAGACGAAAGGTAAGGGTTTAAAAAAAAAAAATTGTCCAAAGCTGTTTCTCCATAACTAAAAAAATAAAAATATATTGGGGGAACAGACAGACATACACCACACAAGGTTCAACTGAAGTAACTGGAGTTATTTAGGAAGACATAGCATGGACATCCTAGAAATCTTCAAATATTTTAGAATTAGGAAGGACTTCAGAGATAAGAAAACTGAGGCCCAGAGACATAAAATGACTTCCCTTAAGTAACAAGCAGAGCCAGTATTCAAATCCAGAGATCCTGGGAGTCAGCATGGTACAAAATTCTAGATCTGGAAGCTGAAGTCCTGGGGTTAAATCCAACCTCCCAAACTTACTATAGATGTGAGGTTGGGCAAGTCTTTAAACTTCAAGTGCTTCAATTTCGAACTCAGTTAAAAAATAAAAACAAAGGGAGTCAAACTAAATGGTCTCTGGGTTCCTTCTAACTCTCTAGGTCTGCAAGGGTGAATACATCCTCTCAAGGCACTTTCCCCAAGTGAAAATCAACTGAGGTTTAACACTGACCAGAGGAGAATTACTTAACCTCTCTGGACCACAATTTCTCAACTGTAAAATTAAGTATTTGGACTCCATATTCTCCAAGGACTCATATAGTTCTCAATCTCTGATCCAAAGGACCTCTAATTAAAAATTCAGAGCTCTTTTCCCTTGAACAAAGAACCTATATTTGAAGGGCTGCCATGTTGAAAAAGGATAACACTTAAGCTGGGTGCCAGAGAGCAGCAGAAGATCAAGTGGCGAAGGTTCCAGAGACAGATGTCACTTCATTATAAGGAAGGCTTTTCTAACAATTGGAAGCGTCCAAAATGGAATGAGCTGTCTCCAAAGGTAATGAGTTCTCTATCCCTAGAAATCATTCATCAGGGACAGGATGACCAACTCCCAGAGATACTGTAGAAAGGATTTCTGCTCTAGGTCTAGGTGAGAATATAGAATATGAAAGGACCCTTGCAACTCTTAGATTCTATGAAAATCCAGCTGGCCTGCTCAGTGAGAAGAAAGAACAGAAAATGTGCACAAAATGGGCAATAGGTTTATTTCATTCCCCTGAGCTTCATTTAAAAACTGAAAATACATAAAGCCAGAGGACACACCAAATTAAAAGGTATTCTCCACGAAGGTATTCAAAAATTTATTTTCTCACATTTCTCTTTGACCTAAGCTTTTTAAAGTACTTTAAACCAAGCATTTAAGTTGTATTCTTTATCTTTCTTTCTGCTATGAAGATGATTAAAATAGTGAAAATGAATGAGAATGGACATATGCTCTTTCATAAAGGACACCATTTCACAGTATTGCACAGTTTTAAATGAAATTAAGTCTGACATTGGTGGCTTCATTTTACACACTAAAATATGCATACAATGCTGGAGCAAAAAAATAAGAATATGACAGAAAATTATTTTTTGCTATTATTTAGATATTTCTGGCATGTGTACTAACCCATCATGAAAATACAGGCTTAAGATATCTAGGGATATCATAGTTTTGAGGAAATTGGCTTTTGAATTAACATCAAACTATAAAATGTTAAAAATGTTTATTCAACTGACAGAGTCTGAATGCAGATCCAAGTATACCATTTTTTACTTTATTTCCTTCATAAGTATTTTCTTGTATGTGTGTACCTGTATAACTTCTATCACATAGTTTTCAAATTCAGGAAGGAGTGAAAGGAGGGAGGGAGGAAGAGAGAGAGAGAGAGACTGAGAGAGGGAGGGAGGAAAGAAGGAAAGAAAGAAAGAAGGAAAGAAAGAAAAAGAAAGGGTCTTTGGGGATAATTTGACATGAGTTACAGATTTTTAGAGAGCAATTTTTTAAAGTTTAGAGAAGAGATAGAGAAAAAAGACAAAGAGCTTTTTTTTTTTTTAAACCCTTACCTTCTGTCTTGGAGTCAATACTGTATATTGGCTCCAAGGCAGAAGAGTGGTAAGGGCTAGGCAATGGGGGTCAAGTGACTTGCCCAGGGTCACACAGCTAGGAAGTGGCTGAGGCCAGATTTGAACCTAGGACCTCCCGTCTCTAGGCCTGACTCTTAATCCACTGAGCTACCCAGCTGCCCCCAGACAAAGAGCTTTTTTAAAGGGATATTTTAATGTTAGCATAAAATGGATAAGGAATTCAAGAAAAAAAAATGTAAAGACACAATTCTAATGAGGTGAGCAAGATTAATGTGAACATAAAGGGAATTTATCAGCCAACTTAATTTTTAAAATACATTTCTAATAAGAACTGTAGTAGAATTAAGTAGGAGAATGAAAACTACATAAGCCATAGCTACAGTAAAGTAAACAAAAAACAAAGGAAAAAAACTTGAACACTTTATAATTACAATGATCAATCCTGGCTCCAAAGGAGATTAAAAAAACTCATCTCCTTCTCCGCCCTGAAAAGGGAAGCTAAGGGTAAGGAATAATAGATATACCATCAGATACAGTTCATGTATTGGTTGGCTTTGCTGAAGTATGTCTTCTAATTTTTATTAAAAAGGATAACAGTGTGTAAGAGAGAATGGAAAGATATATTTGTAAATGAGGCTTTGGTGAAAAAAAAACAAAGATACCAATAAAAACAAGATTTTCAAAAATAAGCACAAAGACAAAAGTAAAAGACAAAAGGGTGAAACAGTCTTATCAGAATAGTATCCAGAACTCTAAACTTCAAAATGAAGTGAGCTTGACAATGAATAATAAAAACAAAAATGGATTGTTTGAGCTATGTTAGAAGCTAAAGAAAAATCAAAGGAGAGAAATCAATGACCTGAGCAAAAAGGACTATGATAGCACTATTCAAATTTTATTTTGCTTTTGTTTTCTACATCAAGACAAATGATTGCCAGATTTGAAAAGACTGGTGAAAACCAAAATCAGTAAGGTAATAGATATGATGACAAAAACTAGCTGGCTCTCAATGAGTTCAAGAAATCCAGTGCAAATGAACTACCCCAGGGTACTATAAAAAATGTTGGAATAAATGTCTATGAGCTTTAAAAAAATCATGGCCAATGGAAGAAATGACATAGTACTGGAGTCAGATGGATGTTATCCAACTTTTCCCAAAAAATAGGTTTACAGTCTTCAATATATTTTTTTTCCAAAAATAATTTTCAAAAACTAACTGAAGTTTCAAGTTCTGAAAAAATTAAAGAAAGTATTAAAAAGAAATGGTTTGGGAGCATTGTGAAAGGAAATATTTATCCCTAAGAACTAACATGTCTTCATTTTTTTTGATGGAGAAAATATTTTCATTTTTAAGCATCTGAAAACTTATATAGGGCACTGACATAAACTAAGCTAAAAGTTTCATTTGAGTATGAAGTTACTAACCTTAAAATCTTCATCTCTCAAGGCTTTTATTCCCCTTTATTTTTCTGAGTTTGGGGGCAAAATATTACATATCTGATCATTGTGATCTGGGCAAAGCTCTCCTACCTGTATTATCTCAGCATTATAGATGATTTAACATCACATACAGCCAAATACAAATATCTCCATAAAAATACAATTCAATAGAGGCACAAATTATAATACTTATCAAAACAAAACTACTCAGAAATCTCTAGTTTTATGCTACTATTTTCCAGAAATCTTGGAACTTTTGACAGCCGCTGTCCATTTTGTACTAAATAAGAGGGATTCAGCAAAACATGGGAATATTTGCATGAATTAATGCAGTAGAAAGCAGAACAAGCACATCAATAATACAATGACTAAAATAATAAAAATGAAAAAACACTAATAGAAAGTAGAACGCAAAACATCTGTAATAGCCAATCTGGCCCTGGAAAATAGATAATGAAACATACACATGTCTGCCCTCAACCAGACACAGGGGAAATAGGGGCATAAAGTGAGGAAGACCATACAGTAAGATGTGATATACTTTATTATAAATATACTTTATTATAAATTTACTGTACTTTATTATAAATATACTTTATTATAAACTTACTGTACTAGATTATTTTTTTCTTTATTTAAAAAAATGGCAAAACAACCAATTGTTTATTGCTAGAGTTTGGGATGGAGAAGAGCAACCCAGAAAGGACATGCGGAAAGAAAAAGGAATTAATAAAACACTTTTTTAAAAGAATATTTCATACCAAATTCATTTCACTCTTTTTGACAGGAGTGGAAGCATAATTAGAAACATTCTTTCTATTTCAATTATTAATATAAAATAATACTTTCTCTAGTCTAAAACAATTTCCAGTTTTCCTCTTAGGAAAATGAAAGCTAAGGCTTCCCTTAGGGAAAAGAATTAAGGATGACTAAAAAAGAAAACAGGAAAAAAACTTTTGTTGAGATAAGATCATTGTCTCCTCTTCTGCATTCAATTAATATACTGATTAAAGAGAGTACTCCCTTTTTATAGAAAGAACAGTCTAGGAAGGAATTAAATAGTGACATTTTGAAGCAGTAACTCAAAACTCTTTTTTACTATTTTATGATTTTTCCCTCATTTGAGAACGCTACCTAAAATCCTCTTTGGTCAGAAAGACATGCCATAGCGTATGGGTGAACTATACAAGTTTGAACATCTCTCTTTTTCTCCAAGTAAGAAATGCTTTAAAATGAAGAAATTGTTTCCAGTAGCCCAGTGCATAATAGCCAGCAGAAATGTATTCTTCCAACCTGGGCTTTTAGACTCGTAGACAGCTCAGGGAAATCCCACAAACACAGACTACTATGCTTGGATTTCAGAAAAACATTCAACAAAGTCGTCTATGTCATCCTCATAGACAAGTTGGAGATATGAGGGCTAGAATAACATATAAGAAAGGGATTGGAAACAGATGGAACGAGCATATCCAAAGGAAAATTATCAACAAATTGTCAAATGCCGGAGCAAAAAAAAAAAAGGCATACATCAAAGCAAGGAAAATGAATTAGCACCCTGGATGGCAGAGTCAGAATCTAAAAAGATAACCATTCTAGAACCAAAAACAAAATAAAATAAAATTTCATCATGATAAATATAATTAATGTGAAAGGAATCTGGAAGTTTTAATATAGACTTGAAGATAAATGAACCAACAGTTTGACACAGCAATCAAAAATATCAACACAATATTAAGCAGCATTAAGGTACACCATTTCTAGAAAAATGGATTTGGTAACAATAATATACTCTACCATAGACTACATCAGAAGTCTTGTGTTCATTTCTAATAACATATGAGAAAGAGCTTTGTAAAACTTAAAGCACTATATTTTATATATACATTAGTATATACTTTTTTAAGTTCAAGGATATTTACATATATGCATATGCATATATTTGCATATAATATAAATGTCAGTTATTATTAATAGTTTCATTCTGGGTGGCAAATTTTAGGAAAAACACTGATAGAATATAGCATACCAAGAAGAAGGCAACCAAGGTGATCAAAGGACTGAAGAACATGTCATATAAGAAATGGTTGAGGATCTAGGATGGTTTAGTTTAGAAAAAAGATTTGGAGAAACTGAGTCTTCTTCAGTTACTCAGAAGGCTGACAAACAGAACTTGTCTTTCCTGCTTGAGTCCAGGGGGCAGAATCATGAGCATGAGAGGAAGTCACAGTGAGGCAGATTTCAGATTAATATTAGGAAAAATTTCCTAATAATAAGAGCTGACCAAAAGAGGAAAAAAACTCTCAGCAAGTATAGTGTATCCTTTACCTGAGGTCAATTAGATGACCTACCAATTACCAAGGATATAGTAGAGGTGCTTACAAACTCTGGGTTTTAAACCTTTTTTTGAGGTGTGACTCCCTGGGCAATCAGATAAAACCTAAGGAATTTTTCTAAGAATAACATTCAAATAAATTGAAAGATATGCTAAATTCCAATCAGTGTTAAGTAAAAATAAATATGTGATCCCCACCTTAGTTCAAGACTTCCTGAAATATATCCAGGGACTCCTTGGAGATCCAAACACACCAGATTAAGAACCCATGGTGTGGGCAAAAGTTTAACTAAAAAACCTCGGTTTGC
The DNA here is from genome assembly GCF_027887165.1 of Monodelphis domestica. Classification (NCBI taxonomy): domain Eukaryota; kingdom Metazoa; phylum Chordata; class Mammalia; order Didelphimorphia; family Didelphidae; genus Monodelphis; species Monodelphis domestica. The sequence goes on from NC_077233.1 coordinate 256,298,491, forward strand.
TCCAACTCTAAAATTCTAGAAATATCAAATCAATAGGCAGGTACATCAATTACTCAATTACTGAACAAAATCTCTCAAACACCTACCCAAAAACTTATTAATCGATTTTTTTAAAGTAAGTCTTACCTCTTTCAGAAGTTCAAAATTTTGCTCTAAAAGGTGAATTAAAGATGAACACTCTCCAGTTATCTTTAGGCTAACTTCACAAACACACAGAATTTGCAGGCTTAGCTGGATGAGCTCCTTTTCCCAGAAAACAGGATGACGTAAAAGATTCAAATATAATTCTTGAAGAAACAGTGTCACTTCTGTTGTTTGTACCAAATCTTTCACCTGTTATCAAAATAATAACAATTACTGAATTCAAAATTTAATATTGCAGGATAACACGTACATGAGAATAAATTAAATCATGTATCAAAAAACCTCTGGATAATTCTTTATAAGCCAGTTAGGAAGTTGAAAGAGAGAATAAATTAGAATTTATTAATTAACTAAATTAATTAACTAAAGAATTCATTGCTGAATCCAAAAAACTTCAGGACTCTCATTAAAATCAACTATGATACCAGAGTATCAATGAAGAAAAAAAATACTCACAACTCGAGAGAGAGAAATGACAGACATATATACAAAATAAGACACAAGTTTTTAAGACAACTAGAATATAGGAAATTATATTGCTTGATTACATTTATTTGTTATATTGTTTTTTGTTCTACTGTTCCCCTAATCCTTGGGGAGGAAAGCCAGAAAGAGAACAGATTTTTTTGTTCACTGAAAAAAAATTCAATTATAAAAAAGAACTGATGTCAGGCTAAAACTTTTACAACTCTTCTATCTACTTTTTGTAATTCATCAAGAGAAATTCTATATTAGCTGTTCTTTATCACTACAAGGCAATACACAATAAACAATACTGTTTATTTTCTGGTTTCTCTGGGTACAAATAGCTAATCAAGATAAGCCATGCATTGGTGCCAGTAGCATAGCCAAAAAAAAAAAAAAAAACAGGACTAAGTCTAACCTGTCCAAATCACTTCTCTTCTATGATTTTTTTTTTTTAGGATTCAATACAGGTGCCTCATGTCACCTATTATCTAATACACCATTAAATACGTTGTCTACAAACCATTGGCTCTAATATATTTCAAATGAAACCATCAAAAAACTACTCACATGGAAGTGTCTTCCCAAAAGGCTACTATAATGTTAGAGGGGAAGGACCTGGTGCTCTTGAAAATTCCAATTCAATTCAAGCCCAGCTGTTCTGATCAAAATTCTGGAGTTGGTAGTAAGGATAAGGTCCTGATCTCAGCCATGTTAGCATTAATTCCCAGAGATTAAAAACAATGAACCATCTGTTTCGATCAGGAGCCTTGTGTCTATTAATTGCATCAAAAGGAAAGCCTATAGTTGACCAGCTGTACCTTTCACCAGTAGTTACCACCCTAATAACCTATCATGACTAGTAAGTGTTTCAAAGTGCAAACAATATAAGGAACTACATTAGTTCCTGGAGAACAGAGAAACAGAAAGATACTAAAATGAATTGGGATGGGGCAAGCCAGAAGAAAAAAAAAAAGTCAGCTTGAAAAATGTTAGATTAGAAGAATGTTAGGCTAGAAAAAATGAAAAGAGACATGAATGGTCCAATACCTAAATACATTTTGCAATTTTACAAAATATATAGTGACAAAGAAAAAAAGAGGTATTAAAGTTGTCTCATGATAATTTAACAGCACAGGTATAGTCATTTGAGGGTCTTTTGGCAAAACAATAAAATCAAATGAAACATGTAATGCAATTTTCCTAATATAAAACAAATTATTTAATAAAGTAATTTATCCGAAAAATTCATAAATATCCAATATCATAAAAAACACGAAACCACTATATAATACCTGCTAGCTATTATGGAGGGAACAAAATAACCAATATCCTAGAAACACATTTAACAAGAAATAGAATAAACATTTGTTTAGTTCCTCTTTGATGTAAATACATGAAACATATACAAGTTGTCATCTCTCAGGAAATTTTTTGCTACTTTTAAATGGAAGAATTTTTTTTTTAAGTCCACAAACCAATATGGTCAAAGGTACAGTATACTGTCACTTAAAATCCTCTATTTGACCACTGTTTTTCTTCCGATACAAAACAAACTCTCTGGAAAAGCCCCCCAAAATTAATTTTAACTACCTTTCCTTTGACTTGATCATTCAAAAGCCCATTTATTAGAAACCAGAAATGAAAGAAGATTCATTCCAGTTACTTCCTTCATGTAAACTTAAAACAAATCACCTGCGATATCAACTGATCGTTCTTTTAAAAAGGATAAAATGTTGCCTTCATTAGCCAAACAAGATAGTTCCCAAAATCCAGAAAGGAAACAAAAGTTTATGAGCTATGCTAAGAAGCGTATCAATTCCTTTATGCCCAGGAATTCCAACATTTAGATTTCAATGAATACTTTAGATTTTTCAAGAATGAGATATATATATATAACTCTATTTCTGAAAGAGCTTCATTTTTCAATTTTATTTTCTTGATCAATTTGCTTTAGCACAATAGGCATTTCTAGACATATCTGTGATACCACACCTTATCTATAACCTCATTAACGAGGACATTATCTTCAATAATTAGGATCACCCAGGACAATTCTGAGGGACTTAAGACAAAGGATACTACCTACTTCCAGAAAAACAATAGTTTGAGTCAGAATGCAAATCAAAGCATATCATTTCTCACTTTAGTTGATTTGGTTTTTTTGTTTTGGTATTTTTAGTTTATATGATTATTCTTTTAATGATCAGAATGGATATATGTTTTGCATAATAACACATCTAATCCAGATCAAACTGCTTGCCAGCTCTAGGACTGGGGGAGGGAAAACTTTTGCTATTATATTTTATTGGGAAAAAATGATTTTATAATGAATATATCTAGCTGTAAAAAATAATAATTTGGATCACAACCTATCACTGCCTACCCCCTAGGGATTCTCACCCATATCTTCTATCAAGTTTGCCATGGAGAATTGAGAAGGCTACTCAATGGCCTGAGGTGGGACAATCACATTTTCTTTTGACATGGAAATATACCAATAGAGCATGTGGGTTTCCCAGAAATTCTCCTTTGTTCTAACAAAAATTCATCTTTTTTTCCCCAATACATATATTTTTTCAATGATATATTTTACACTGTTTCCTACATGCTCCTAGGTTCTCCTTTATTACACAAACTACCCACTATCAAATCTCCATCACCTCTATCAACTTCAAATCTTTAGACATTGTAGTGTTTTATGTCTTGTGGCTACACATCACTTTTTTCTTCTTTTTTTTGTTGCTGTTTGAACTCTCTTCCACAAAATAACTAATATGGAAAAATGTTTCATGTTACTGTGCATGCAAACTCTACATCAGATTGTTTGCTATTTCAGGGAGGGGAAAGAGGGAAAATTTGACTTGAATTTTTTTTAAAAGGTTGCAAATTGTTTTTACATATAATTGAGGGAAAAATACTTTTAAAAATTTTAATATCTGCAAGAAATAAGTTATAATTTCAAATAGAATGAAGTTGAAAATAGGTCTGGTAAATAAATGGGAAGAAAAATTAATGGAAAAGAAGGAATACCTACTCCAAATAGATAAAGAACATTAACAAAAATTGATCATCTTCTAAAATACAAAAAAGTTCAAAATAAATTCAAAATTCTTGTTTACACATTTTCTTTGTATCCTTCATGCTGAGCACAGTATCTGCACAAAATAGCCAATAAATGCTTAGAAATGACTGCTTAATCATCCTTAAAAGCATACATAATGTGAGTGATAACAAAGAAGAAAAGTCTTACCTGTAAATATGGAACCAAGTCACAAAACAACTGAAGAACATGTTTTTCCATTAAGGAGGGTTTTTCTTTATCACCAGGTCCCTTGGGTTGGAGCAACACTTTAAGCAAACCCATCCTCAATTTGGAATACTCCTGTAACTGGGATGGTTCACAATAAAGGTAACGGAGAAATGGGGCCATTATAGAGATGCATAAAATTTCTGATCTACAATGCAAATAATGAATGCATTAATTAATGTCATACAAGGCAATCACTCCATATTTACTGAATATTTCTGTGCAAAGTATTATATATCACAGAATACATACATCAATAACCAAGAAAACAAATTTTCAATAGACTTATAAGAATAAACAAATCCAAGTGGATTGTGCTTTGTGATTTGATACAGAGTATTACCTACCATGAAATAGAGATCAGATAAATCCAACCTAACATCGTTAAATGATGATTTTGATATGGAAAAGGATTCGGTCTGAAATCGTAAAATCCCTAGCACGTAAACTCTCTTCTAAAATAAGTCAACATCTTATCTGCAACTTATACTCTTAAAAGAGTTGCTACAGCATTAAGAGGTCAAGTAATTACCAGGGAACTCAAAGCCAGCATGCATTAATGTGGAAAATGAGCCTTCCTAGCTTTGACAGCAGATCTCTATTCATAATGCCATAAAGCCTTTCATAGTAAGAACTGAAATGTTTCAAAGAAATGTCAGTTCTTGAGATAGGATATTAAAAGACAATCAACAAAATGATATTGCAGATAGGTTTTACAACTTTAATTTAGGATTTGGTTATTATAGTATATGAATAATGTTACTATAAAATAATTGAGAAGGGAAAACTAATGAAGAGTATGGTTATCAATTATAAAGTACATTAAATACTCTTTTTCATGGTCCACCATGACCTGGAATGTTTTCCAGTTTACCTTTGTAGTCATTTCAATCCTACAAACTAATCACTTCTCAACCTCCTGCAATCTGACTTCTTACACCACCTCTTAACTGAAACAACTCTCTGAAAGGTTCTCTTTGAGATGATCTCTTAATTATTAGATAGAGTAGCCTCTTCTCAATCTTCAACTTTCTTGACCATTCTGCAGCTGGTGAACTTCCTCCTTGTAAAAAATGTCTCTCCCTAGGCTTTTTGTGACACCTCTCTCTCCTGATTCTCATTCTCTTCTGACTCCTCCTCCTCAGTCACCTTTGATGGATTAGTATGTACATCAACACCTCTGGGCACAATATAGAGGGCTCTGTCCAAGGTACTTGTTCATTCTCCCTGGGTGATCTCATAGGTTCCCATCACCACAACACAGATGCACACTGCTAGCCATCATCTCTCCTTGCATCAGGTGTCTATCATACATCTTCACATGGACATTCCGTAGTTATATCAAAATTAATATGTGCAAAACAAAATGTAAAATGTTCTGACAACCTGCTCCTCTGCCTAACTTCTTATTCCTCCTCAAGGTTTACTTTAAGTCACAAGCTCAACATCATTTGATACCCCTCTAATCAACTGCCAAGTCCTCGTAATTCCCAGAATTAAAGGATATGCTACTAATAATGAGTGTTGTTATTATTATCACAGTAATGATAGTTTATTTAGTACTTTAAGATTGACAAAAAGCTTTACAAACGTTTTTTTATCTTCACAACAACCTGGGAGGGAGGTACTATTATTAATCCCCATTTTACAGATGAGGACACTAAAGTAGCAGAGTTTAAATGACTTGTCTAGAGCTACACTGTTAATGGGTGCCAGAGACCAGATTTGAAGTCACATCTTCTCAAATCCATTTCTAGCACTCTCTACACTGGAACACCTACCTGTATGCTCTGTCGCAAAGCTTCCTCACTGGTCCCCTCTCTCCTCTCCAACACATCCACTCTGTGATGACCAAATTCATATTCTGAAAGCACAGATCTGCCCAGGGCAGTTGCCTGATCAAGACACTCCAGTGGCTTTCTTTTGGCTCCAGAATAAAATATAAACTCGTTGGCGCTTAAAGCCTTTCAAGATCTGTCTCCAACCTATCTTTCTAGTCCGATTTCATATAACTTCCCCTCACACACTCCAGATAAAATGACATGCAAGATATTCTACCACTTTTTTGTCTCTGTGACTTTGCAAATACCCCCCAATCCTGTAATGCCCTACCTCTACGTCTTTTGTTGTTGGGTCATTTCAGTGGTGTCCACCTCTTTACGACCCCATTTGGAATGCTCTTAGCAAAGACACTGGAGTGGTTTGCCATTTCCTTCTCCAGCTCATCAGATAAGGAAACTGAGACAAACAGGGTGGAATGACTTGATCAGGGTCACACAGCTAATAAATGTCTAAGGTGAAATTTCAACTCAGGAAGATGAGTCTTCCTGACTCCCAGCCTGATACTCTATTCACTATACCACCCACCTACCCATCTGTGTATATATGCCATTTTGATGCTTCACTTCGTTCAAGGATCAAATGAAGGGCTACCTCCTACCACAGAGTTTATGTAACATACCATCAGTTATTAGTGCTCTCCCTCAACAAAATTACTTTACATATATTTTGCATTTGTGTATAAATGGGAGGAAGAATGTTGTATAGCAAAGAGCTAGCCTTGAAGATACAAAGACGAATGTTCAAGTACTGCTTTAGATACATATTGCATGTATGACTGAGCATGTCACTTAACCTTTTAAGTGTCTGAGGTAGCACCTCACACCTAGCAGATTGGCTAACATGATTGCAAAAGAAAGCAATCAATGCTGGAGGGGATGTGGCAAAGTAGGGACACTAATTCATTTCTGGTGGGGTTGTGAATTGATCCAACCATTCTGGAGGGCAATTTGGAACTATGCCCAAAAGGCGATAAAAGACTGCCTGCCCTTTGATCCAGCCATAGCACTGCTGGGTTTGTACCCCAAAGAGAATATAAGGAAAAAGACTTGTACAAGAATATTCATAGCTGCGCTCTTTGTGGTGGCCAAAAATTGGAAAATGAGGGGATGCCCATCAATTGGAGAATGGCTGAATAACTTGTGGTGTATGTTGGTGATGGAATATTATTGTGCAAAAAGGAATAATAAAGTGGAGGAATTCCATGGAGACTGGAACGACCTCCAGGAAGTGATGCAGAGCGAGAGGAGCAGAACCAGGAAAACATTGTACACAGAGACTGATACACTGTGGCACAACTGAATGTAATAGACTTCTCCATTAGTGGCAATGCAGTGATCCTGAACAACCCGGAGGGATCTATGAGAAAAAACACTATCTACATCCAAAAGGAAAACTGTGGGAGTAGAAACACCGAAGAAAAACAACTGCTTGATCACATGGGTCGAGAGGATATGATTGGGGATATAGACTCTAAATGAACATCCTACTGCAAACAACAACATGGAAATAGGTTCTGATCAAGGACACATGTAATACCCAATGAAATTGCATACTGTCCACAAGCAGAGGATAAACTGTGGGAGTAAAAACACCAATGAAAAGCAACTGCTTGACTACAGGGTTGGAGGGGATATGACTGTGGAGAGACTCTAAATGAACACTCTAATGCAAATTCCAACAACACGAAAATGGGTTCGAGTCAAGAACACATGTGATACCCAGTGGAATTGCGCGTCGGCTGTGGGAGAGGTGGTGGGAGGCGGGGAGGGGAGGAAAAGAAAATGATCTTTGTTTCCAGTGAATAATGTTTGGAAATGACCAAATAAAATAATGTTTAAAATTAAAAAAAAAGAAAAAAAGAAATTGCATACTGGCTGCTAGAAAGGTGGGTGGCAGGGAGGGAGGGAAATAATGTGATTATTGTAGCCAAGGAATAATGTTCTAAATTGACTAAATAAACTAATTCAAATGGGAAAAAAAATAAGTGCTCCAGACAAATTTCTGAAACTTAGATACAAGACAAAGTTCTGAATGGTACTAATAAAAGAAGTTTTCTTACCAAGGAGTTCCCTATACAAATGAAATCACAAATTCAATCCCTACCCATAATGTGTACACCCAATGCATTCCCTCAGAAGAATATACAGTTCTTGAGGAAAATAACTATTTCAACACAGAGTCTAACAAATAATAGGCACTTAATAAATATTTTCAGTTGAAGGAATGTATAAACCAGCTTGGACAAAAGCTCATCATCACCTTAGAATTGCCTAATCATTAAGAGAAGTCCAGTGAATCTGTTTAGAGCACAACTCCTCCTCATTTCACAAGACCTCATTAGGATCTCTCCCTGGAAAAGGAAAAGTACTAACAAATCTTTTCAACTTAATTCCTCCATATTTTGCCTGGTCTAAATCAATCCAGTTATTCAAGATCATTCACTAGTTTTACACATTCTAGACCACCCAGTGCAGTGACCACACAAAAAGTTTACAATGCTCTATAGCATCCAAAAGTGTATGGTGAGAAGTCATTTCTATGCACTCTGAAAACTATTAAAGCACTGAGCTTCCTGAATGAAAACACTAATGAATATCTAAAAATAATGAAAATCAGGAAGATATATACTCATTCTCCCTAAAAGGCTCTACTTGCTAATACATTTATGAATTGTCGAAGTCAGAAAAATCTGAGCTCTTTATTTCTCCAGGCATTTATTATTGGTTCAATGGCCTCACTACTGCCATTGTATGAAATAAAATAGGCTCATTGATCATTCAGTGATCAGTTCAAGTAATTTCTGTTTTTCAAAATGAATAGTGCATAAAAAGACAGAGTTAAGGAGAGCATGACTATGCATGTATAGCCAACAGAATAAGAATCCTCATTACACCAAGAGTAGTCAAGGACAACTTAACTGCTATCTTTTGTCTGAAATGCTGACAGTAAAGTGAAAGGCTAATTTAAGTAAATAAATTAAGAGGCTGCTGAGATCTCATTATGGAAGTAGAATATTGAGTGTGTCCTTAAATACAAAGTATTATTTTAAATGCCCTTAATTTAACTTCTCCCAATTTTAAATTCTATACCCCTACTATCAGAGAAAATTAAAACACAAAAATAAAGGATTGGAAGACCAATAATGATTGTCAGTATTTCAGAGCTTGATTGTGTTTAAAGGGCTCTGAATACATTCCTTCTAACTCTTTTTTTGGCATCTAAAATTTAAGGAAAGTTAGTGAGAAACTAATATTTCAACGATCAATAAGTTTGGGTTTTCTTCCCCTTAAACTTAAGAAGAAAAAGCAAAATACATTTTGCTCTTCTATATTCCTCATTTCTAAGGCCAAAGGCTATCAAGAAATAGAAGACAAATTACATTGTAAATATTCAAACATCCAATATTATCACAAACATATAGATTTCATTTTACCTTTCTGGGCACTGCTGAAAAAAAGCTGTAAGCTGTTGTAGAAGAACTGGCCAGCAATCTGACCTGTTTTCAAGCACAGTGATGAGAGGATGATGATGGTTTCTGAAAACAAAACAAAATTTTTTTTAATTAATTCATTCGGAAAACATACCATCAAAAGGGCAAAGGTAGAGTCCTAAAGTTAAGACAAGTCAACAAGCATTCATTAAGTCCCTACTAGAATCCAAAAAAGTCCTTGCCCTCAAGAAGGTCACAGTCTAACAGGGGAGACAACATGGAAACAACTCCATACAAATGTTTGGACTAGAGTCATAGAACTCAGAATTTGTGGAACCGAGTAAGGTATAAGAAGACTAGAAAGGTAGGAGAGGGTCAGGTTATTAAAGGGCTTTAAATGACAGAGGATTTTATATTTGAATCTAAAGATAACAGGGAATCATTAGAGTTTATCTGTTCTTTAGGAAGATAAGTCTGATGGCTAAATGAAGAATGGACCAAAGTGGGAACAAACTGAAGAAGGGAGATCAAGCAGAAGGGAGCTCTTGGCAAATGGCCTCAACCTTTAGAGTGAAATGAGCCAAGGTTCTCAGCTAAGAGGGTAGAGCCTTATATGAGATGTGAAGGATGAAACATTTAGAAGTCTTGCTGCAGTGAGAGCCCAATGGAGGATGCAAAAAATAAAAAACACGATCCAGGCGGTATAGTTTCACAATTTTCTCCAGCTTTGTTCAGCAATAAGTGAGTATAAAGAAAAGCAATGGATGATGGAAGTAATCCAAAGCTGAGGTTCCTTAGGGCAAGATCAGTTATGGAATACACAGAGAAAAGACTTAAGAATAAAATAAAGTGTAGAGTTGGACTGGTTTCCCAAGGGGTCAAACTGGGTAAGGGAAGAGAATGTAGCCAGTGTAGGGTGAATGCTTCAGGGATTGGAGGTCACAATGAGAAGAGAACAGAGATAGGAGAGAGCAAAAGGAGTTGAGAAAATATCTATCCAGAAAAACCAACCATAGAGGTTTTAAAAGGGCTATTAAATATAGTGTAAATAGAGGCTGGCAAGAACTGACTGATTTCTATGATGAAAGAGGTTTCCACTATCTTAGAGATCTCCTGCTCTATAAGTATACTCTGATAAAATGAACCCCAATGACATGTTTTATCCCAGTGCAACAAATCTGATGTCAGCAACTCCTGAGATCTCAAGGTAAAAAATTATTCTAACCCCAATATTAACACATTCACCCAGCCAATCACTTGACATCTTGTCCCTATTATTCAACCTTTCAAAGGTTGAGCAGGAAATCAAACCAACAGGAGAAGGAAAAACTCTTGTGCTTTGGTTGTGTAAAATACTATATCATAGCTATCTTCCTTTGTTCTGGTACCAAGCAACCACCCATCATTGACACAAATTAAACTTTTTGCCTTCCAGCCTCCTAAGTGTCTTAACTTACTGACCAGCAATCAAAAGGACCAAAGTAAGAAGGAATTGTTCTCCCGGAGAACTTTAGAATCTCAGAACTGAGGAATTTCCCACAATATTCTGCCTCCCAACTCTTTACATTCTAACTGGCTATCCATCCCCCAAGCCTAGAATGCTTTCCTTTTTCTGTCTCCAGTATTCCATGAAGTTCCGGATAACATCCCACTTCTATAGGAAGTCTTTCAAGATCCCTTTATTGCTAATCTCGGATTATCTTTCCTTTATCCTGTCTGTTTGTACATAGTCCTTTGCAGGATGTCTTCCCAATCAGACTAGGAGCTCCCTGACAGCAGGAGCTATTTTTGCTTTTCTCTGTATCTCCAGCACTTAACACAGCATATAACAGACACTTAATAAATGCTTTTAGAACATCATAAAACAGAAACTTTTATGTAAAAACAATAATGGGGCAGGCAAGCCCATTATCTAAAATGTGGGGCAGTTTATCTTACAGGGTAGTTTCCAAGAAAAATGCAGAAGTAAAAAGCTCAACAAACCCTGCTACATATTTTATATTATGAAGATATCATTTTATTATTAGCTTCACAAGTCCAAGCAAATTGATGTACTCAAACGTAAGGGATGTCTCTTTTAGAATTCAGCCAAGTTGAAGGTATAAGACAGGGGCAAAAAAAAAGAAAGAAAGAAATACACAGATGAGACCCTTTCAGGTAAGCTTAAATCATTCCACACCTAGCAAGGGAATGCAACTTGGAGCTGTTCATTTGCATTTTCATGAAAAGACCAACAGATACAATAAACTTGCCAAGTACACATTTCAGATCTTTTCTTTTTCACAGACCTACAAGAGTGAATTAGGGCAGAAAGATGGCACAGTAGATAAAGTGCCAGCCTAAAGTCAGGAAGACTGATCTTCCTGAGTTCAAACTTGACCTCGGGCCCTTACTAGCTGTGTGACCCTGAGTAAGTCATTTCACCCAGCTTTTCTCAGTCCCTTATCTATAAAATGGGGGGGGGGGGAGAGGTAAGGGGGACCATTCTAGCATATTTACCAAGAAAACCTCAAATGGGTCATGGAGAATCAGAGAGGGCTGAAACCACTGAATAGGAACAACACAAGAGAGTATCAAAGCTTTAAAAAACTGGGAAACCCTTTATCCAGGTTTGGCAATTACTGGGCAAATGGCCATTGCCTATTTATAGCTTGGCCTGCAGGGAGGAATTTTTGAGAAAATGTACTGCCCAGTTCTAAATGAAGAAAGGCTATGAAAAGGGGTAAACTATGAAATTAGCTACTACAGCTGCTATAGTTACTGTAAAGCACTTTTTCAAAAGCAGCAACAGCTACCATCTATGTAGCAATAAGTAAATTTTATTTATTTACATTCATACTTACTTATGTTGTTATTGTCAACCTGGAAAAAAACACAGAACTACTAAAGTAATCGGCAAAATCAAATCTTTAATCAGGAAAGAGATGGGTTCATCCCAATCAGATAGGACACAGAAAAGACCTCCAAATACTACAGAGTTGAAACCCTGGGGCTCTGCAGCCAGTATCTCTGAAAGAATCAGCCCAGGAGATGATTCTCCAGAGTGACAGAACTTGGGCTCTTACATCCTTTAGGGAACAAAGGACTGGAAGGCAGAATGGAAGGCTTGACAAAGGAAAAAGGAAATGAGAATTCCAAGATGGGATTATCAAGGAGAGGCAGATGCTTTACTTGGATAGCCAAGGGCCTGGCATCCAGGGAGAGGACTTTGATAGAATGGGAGAAACTACTAAGACAAAAATAGGGAACTTAACTTTGACTGTATTCACCAGTCCCACCTAAATTGGGATCATTAAGTACTTTAAAGTCTATTGTTCGGTCTAAACAAGATCAGTCTGGGACTTCTCAGTCAGGATGAGTTCTCAGGGGACAGAAGCCAAATTTGGGTTCCCAAAAATCCAGTTGAAATTATTCTCTCCATTTTGCAGATGAAGAAACTGAGGCAAATGAGAGTTTTAAATGACCTGACCAGTTATAAAGTGTCTGAGGCAAGATTTGAATTCAGGTCCTCCTGTCTCCATTGCATCCCCAAGTTCCAAAAGCCTTGGCTAAGAAATCCCACAATTGGACTTGATTACACTCTGGCTGCCAGGGATAATGATATAAGAAATTCAATTAGTTTCACTACATCAGTTAAACTAACAGACTGTCATAGTCATGCCAATCATGTTGGACTCTAACCTCCAATTAGAACATTGAACAGCACTTATAATTTTTACTTAGATACTAGCTTTTCTATTGACAAGATCCATATTTAAGTAAGGACTCTAATGTAGGAAAAATCATCTGGCATAATTTCTGAGGTATTTCAATTGGCTAATAGTGGCATTTATGACTATTTAAGTGAGAAGAAATCTAACAAGAAGCATCACATTTTTATAAGGTCAAAAAGATCCCTCTAAGGGCTTTAATGTGGATCATTTCCATTCCACCACCCCCCCAAAAAATGTGCAAATGTCTTTGTTATCAGCAGACTTTCTGAATATAAAAAGAGATAAATTTGCCCAAATGTAGCCAGGGTCAAAAAAAAATGGGAATAATATTTAAATGGGATAAGAAATATAGAATGCAGAGTTTCAACTCCATTATAAATTCATCTGCCTCATCTGCACTTAGATGGGAAGATAGGTTTTAACCTGAGTTCCTACTTGGACAAAGGGCCTTTTTCCATTAGAAATTGGCAGGGTAGATTCTGTTTATCATTATGGATAGATAGACTTAACAATAAGTGGAATAGATTATCTATATTAAATAGAAACTTAACCATCTGGAAAAACTGACTCTTTTAAAATTCTCTAAGGTGCAAGTTGGATAATTATGTGGAAATTAGACCCTTCAAACATGAGTTTAGGAATCATAATCTTTAAGGGGAAAAGGAAAACTAGAATGAGAATAGTTTTGTGATTATATTTTTAATAAATCTACTAAAATAGTCAAAATTTAACAATAACATCCCCCAAAAAGCCAGTCTATAGGTGATAGGTATACCAATGAAATAAAATAATAGCATTCTCTTATGAGTTTAATGGCTTAATGCACACCAAAAAAATACATAAGATAAAATACAACAGTGTCGATACCAAAAGCAAAAGGATGGAATAAAATATTTTTGCTGAAGTGCCCCAAAGCCCCCAAACTAAATTTTGCAAAAAGAATGCTATTCCACAAAACTGAAAGCAAATCACTAAAATCAGGTATTTAGTAAAGGTCATGTGAGTGTGAAACCCCCTACCCCTTTTATGATTATAATGGTATTAGCCTTTATGACTTTTTTTTTTGGAACATAATCATTAGTTCTTTGAATTAATAGTCAATTCATATAGTTTGCTTCATATGAAATATAAACATTAGCTAAGAAAAAATAGTTTAGGGTGCGGTCAAATCTTGTTTATATCTTGACCTTAAAGCCTATAACCCAAGAATTTCCACAACCCACCACATCCCAGTTTTTTGTATAACAAGGTAGTCAGACAGGCACCCAACTGCTGACTCCTAGTATTTCATAATAATGGTCATCAGCAAAGCAACTAGCCCCCAACCCCTTATTGTAGAGGCCTTGGAAAGGTCAGCTATAATAACAGACATAAGCTACCACCCCATGGTGAATTTTTTTACACATTCTAGCTTAATCAGCACTTGTGTCATTAATGTGGTGATTGTATTTTCTGTCACTGTATCAGCAGATCTTTTGGGCATAAAAAAAAGGCAATCTCCTAAGGCTCAGAGTATTGAGAGTTTGTCCCCTCACGATAAACCTAGTTAGCTTGGAGTGTTTTGCATTGGTGTGATAAATTTTCACAAGTCATTAGGCTAAAATGATAATAAGGTCCTGTTACCACTGTATATATCAAAGTAAAACATTAGCAATTAGACATTTTTATTTTTTTAAATAAAATTATTCTTTCAGAACCACAGCCTCCCAAAAAAAAAATACAACTAAACCATGTTTCCTTCATATTACAGAAATTGGAGATTTTTCCTAGCTAAAATATAATAATCAGAACACCTCAAGATCCTAAATATAGTTCTTTATTATCTAGGATGAGAAATATATGGATTATTCAGAAGATTTTTTTTCTTCCATTTCTGAATTTTTAGACATTTCTCTGGTTAATAAATGCACCTCTAAGAGAGAAGCAAAACAAAAGGAACCAAAACCAAAACAACATAATTTTGCTGAATTAATAGTTTTAATAAGGAAAATAAGATTTTGTGGGAGAAGAAAATATCAAATCTAGATATAACCTGTGGATTTCAATTATCCCACTTAACAATATCAGAGATATTAAGCTTATTGTGCTTCCATACTTATATAAAGAAATGATAATTGTACCCTTGAGAGCTCATGAAATCTGAGAAAGAGGGGGGTAAGGAAAGGACAAAAAAGTGCCTAGGACAGAGGCACTAAGTATACTCACAGTTAGGGCATAGATGATAATCTCCCAAGGAAAATAAAATTATATAAACTAATCCCCCTTCCCTAAGATAGCCGAGGCCTTCAAGTGTTTAAAGACAACTATCATATTCCCCTAAATCTTTTCTTCTGCTGGGAAAACTTCCCTAGTTTATAGACAATCCTCAAGAGTCATGACCTCAAACCACTTCCCATCCATTGGAGGCTCTCTCACTTATCAGTGCCCCCCCAAAAATGTGGTACCCACAACTGGATACTCTCTCCTAGAAATGGGGTGAGCAATAGTATGGTAGAACCATTATTTTATCACCCAGGACATTATGTGTCTTAAAACTGCTGAAACAGTACCACCTTTGGCTGCCAATCACATTGTTGATTCCCCATGTGCTTATAAGCTACTAAAATCAGAGGTGCCTGTTGGAGCCAAATCATATTAGCTCAGGAGACAACTATTCAATTTTCAGTGAGAGAATCTGAACATCAAAAATTAGGAAATGCTACAAAATAGGACTTGATTTATTGTCTTGTTCATGATCTTGGCTTGCAAAAATGATGGAAGAAATGTTAATAATGAAGATTAAACTTAAACATGTGTCCTGCATACATGATTTTAGAGTGACTGTTAAGCACTTACCAGCATAGCCTGGAGTAAAAGTTCTCAAACAAAGTTGCCTCCCCACATTTTGTACCATCTGAAAAGCTAACAAATATATCATTTCATCTATCACTTGAACTTCAATTCATCAACTGAAAGAAAATATTAAACAGCAAAGAACCAAGCAAAGATTCCCTGGGTTATTTCACTAAAAACATCTCATTCTAAATTGATATTGGATAATTAATGACTACTCCTTAAATCATCTCAAAAACTACTAAACATCTCTCCATCTTATACACAAGAACAGCATGAAAAACTTTTATCAAATATTTTGCTAATATCTGGGATAAAATTTTTCTTTCTCCTAGCGCTTGAGAAATTCCATCAAAAAGGAAAAATAAATCTGCTCTAGAAATAGCTTATTTTGGGTGAAGCTAAGCTGGCCCTTTATAATCACTGCTATCTTTTCGAGATGTCCAATGACCATTGTTGTAATAAATATACTCTAATAATGATCCAAGGAATCAACATCAACTTAAAAATTGGCAGAATTTTCCTTTCTCTATAATCTTTCAAATATCATAAACAGTGGTTTGGTAGTCACATCTGTGAGTTTTCTAGGCATCCTAAGATGTACCCTAGTTCCTCCATTTCCACTTGGACTCATCAAAGGAAGCTTGGTGCTCTCTTTCTATCTCCCAGCTAGCTTATCTTGGATTGAAACTCCGCATTAGCAATTATTGTTCTGTCCTTACCAATCTAAAGATCACGACCCTGGGCATAGATCAGAAGCAAAATAAATGTTGAGTACTTCTGTTTCTCCCAGTTGGAAATCACCATCATATCCTCCCAATCTTATCTTTTCTTTTGATCTGTAGTACAATTTAGGAGATGAAGTCGTTGTGTCCCTAGTTCTCACCATCAGCCTCAACCAAATATGAACCTTAGCATAACTAACACTATTCTTTACAGACACTGATTTCACATTCCCTTTGGTCTCTTTTAGGCAATTCTCCCGTTCCTCCTTATCATAATGCTATGGGGGGTATGGGCTTCCCCTAGAAACCGCCAAAACCTCAAAGGTGTCCCAGTCAGAGAGTACATGAAGAATTAATTTTCCCCTTCCATTCCTGCAGTGTGGAGGGAAGGTGACTGAGCTGAGAGGAATATCCCCTCTGGCCTCTCCTCTCATTCTGGATGAACATAGACAGCTTGCTCCTGATAAGCATCTGTTTTGAGCTCAGACATCTAGATCATTCCCTAAACTGGACAAGTTCATCCCCTTTTGACTTTGAGGCATAAGCACACAACCCATCTCCATTCCCAGAGTCCCAAAAACATCACTCCATCACCCCACCATCATCCCATCCCTAGTCCCATTGGCCCTGTTGTCATGAGAGTATAGGTTTCCCAGACTCCATCTCCTCTGCTCTTGCCTCCCCAGCCATTCAACCCAATAAACCAAGTTGCATTAAACTTAATAAATTGTTTTCTATTTTTAAGTTAATTACTGGAGCCTTTTCATTCTTGAAGTTGTCCCTTCCAGCCCAGGTTTTCCTAATCAGTTCTCTCACACATCAATAATGTTTTTCTCCTTTTGTCTTCAGAATTTCATTCTTGAAGGTTCCAACTTTCAAGGGCTACAGATTTAAAATCATGAATTCAAATCCATCCACTCTCTGTACCTCTGTTGAAATGTGCTTTCCTTAAAAATTGGCAGCAAATTAGACTACAGTCATTTTCCTTTCCTCTATCACAAAGATGGCACAGTCATATTCCATCCCTCCCAAGATTACCATCATTCTTATCCCAGCAACAACTCCTTAAAAAAATAAAAAGGTCAAAACTGAATTTCTCCTTACTAGAGCCTTCATTTTTTGAAGTAGGAATAAGGCTAGAAGCTTTTAGTTGCTTTGGTCTTGGCAGAGAAAGGAAGAGAAGGAAAGGTCCAGAGGATATCTATATAACTAAAAATTGATAAAACCATGATACAGATCCAGTTGTCTAAATTAAAGTCAAGGACTCTTTCCACTGACCACATACTTTATGGAAGGAAGGAAAGAAGGAAGGGAGGGAGGAAGGGAGGGAGGGAGGGAGGGAGGGAGGGAGGGAGGGAGGGAGGGAGGGAGGGAGGGAGGGAGGGAGGGAGGGAGGGAGGGAGGAAGGAAGGAAGGAAGGAAGGAAGGAAGGAAGGAAGGAAGGAAGGAAGGAAGGAAGGAAGGAAGGAAGGAAGGAAGGAAGGAAGGAAGGAAGGAAGGAAGGAAGGAAGGAAGGAAGGAAGGAAGGAAGGAAGGAAGGAAGGAAGGAAGGAAGGAAGGAAGGAAGGAAGGAAGGAAGGAAGGAAGGAAGGAAGGAAGGAAGGAAGGAAGGAAGATGTATATATTTCTCAGAAACAAGACTAAGTTTCTTGAAGACAAAAATTGTCTTTTTATTCTTTTTTGCAACTCTCCCTACAGCCTACTTCCCTTCAATACTTAGTCCTATCTATAAAATATTAAACAAATATAGCTGATGGCGGGGGGGGGGGAGCATCAAAGTTAGAAGAAATAACAGGGATAACCAATCTATTTTTTAAATCATTAGGACAGGAAGTCAAGGGCTGTGGAAAGGAGCTTAGGTACAGAGTAAAATCAAGCCTGTTAATAGCCATGTGACAACTTTCAGCAAGTCACTTAACCAAGATGAACCTCAATCATCTGTAAAACAGAAATAAAAATACTTGCATGACTCTACCTCACAGATTAGGTGTATGAAACAAGATAGAGGGCACAAAGTGCCACTTCAGGAATAAGGAAGAGACAATGATGCCCTAGGAAGGGGAGTTAGTATTTACATACAAGAATAAACCACAAAATGATGAGAGGTTAGGGGAAAAAAAACTGTGGGATCCCTATTACAATTTGTGTCCTTATTCCCACTGCCTTGAATTCTTGCTCTGATTTTGAGCCTTACTTCATGGCTCTCCTTTACTAGATATATTCCCTTGCCCAACACAACTGAATACCCCATGTCTGGATACCCTGCTTGCATTTTCTGTTCACACTGTCTCATCTCTGTTATTAGATATTTCTTTGACCCTTGCTCCTCCTCTAGTCAGAGTTCCAGGTGTGGTGCATGCCCCAAGTTTATGCTTTAGAAAGAGCAGGGACATTTTTCAAGCAGAACCAAAAACAGTAGTCTCACCTTGTCATACAATGGGTCAACAATACTACACTACAAGAATTCAAAAGGTATGGGACCTGCTTTATTTATACTTAGAATCTTTATTTAGACTTTAAAATCAATCAAAAACCCTTGTACAGAATACTTCCACATTTGGATAGATCTACTCCACACAACAGACTCAAACCATCCATGCCCTCTCATTTGGTCTGACTCTTATTCATATATTCCAATATATCTTGGACAGAGAATTCATCCATTATCCCAGGAGCATTCTTCCCCTACTTCTCCTCTCCCAAGTTCATTCTGGTCTGAGGAAACAATTCACCATGAAAGGAGAAGTTGGGCATAGTATTTTAGCCCTCTTCCCATCCAATGATATGGCCAACACAAAACAGCACCTACATTTTAACTGAAGGGGTAGGGGTGGGGAAAGAACCTAAGAAATATTAAATTTGTGGCTCCAATTGAACAAAGGCAATGATAAAAATAAGATAGGTAACTAGATTCACCTTTCCAAGTATAAATACATCAATCTTAATAGAAATGGGGGCGGGGGAGTTGGGGAGGATTAGTCTTGTAGCAGGCAACTATGAAAGCAAAAGTTATTTGTAACCTTTAGGTCACCTCGACCTTTTTTGTTACATCTCGGAATATAAGAGAGCCATGATTTGATTTACATCATAAATTCAATGACAGACACAGATTGCTTTTTCTGTATGAGGAAACAATGCCTGCAGTCACCATGCATTTTCATGTATGCAGCTGTGACCCTGGCTCTTTCAGAAGCAAGGCACAGCACTTTACTACATCAAACATGCATTTTAAAAGCATTTTCCTACCTGCTCTGAATTTAGATTTGAAAAGGCTGGTTGGAAGCCAAAAAAAGAGATTTTTTTTTAAAACAGCTCTTCAGAATTGAAGACCAAAAAATATATATATGTAGTTAATAATTATTATGGAGAATCAGCTATATTAATATTGAAAAGTAAAACACTCACTGGGCAGAAAATTAAGGTGGTTTTAAGGACAAAGAAAAAGGAACTTAATGGCTAGCAAAGCTATGTAAAGTATAATCACACAAGAATCTATTTTACCATTCTCACACTAGTCCCTAGAAAAAGAGGACTTAAACGTGATTTTCTACTTGACGTTTTTATGGCAGCATTTTTCTTTGTGTCTGAGCTAAAAAAGGAGTAAAAGAATACACTTTTCTTTGTCACATCAGGTTTGTCCAGCAGCTGAAATGCCAATGGACTTTAAAAATGTGTATTCAAAACAAAATGGCTCCTCCTTTCTCATGTTCCCCAAAGCATCTCCAACATTCTTATTTTGAGAACTAAGGTTCACAGTGAACATCTCAGAAAAACAGAACTCTTGAACCATTTAGGGATTGGTATAGTCATCCTTAGCTGAATATTGCAGATGAATGCCTTTCTGGCCTCACTAAATCCCTAATCTGAATGACCAGAAAACATCTGTATGACGTGAGTCAAAAGTAAATCATTTTTTGAAGAACTTTGAATTTAGTTTAAATGATTAGAGGAAAAATACAGTTCATTAAAAGTCCATAAAATATATAACCAACAGATAAGCAGGTTTCAACATTAAAGTTTCAAAATACTAAGATTTAGAAATATCAAAAAAAATGCATCTTCACTACAGTTACACATTGGTACCTAGCTCTCAAAAAGTAAAGTTTATATATAGTTGATTTGCAGGGGGGAAAAAAGTCATCAAATTGGTTAACTGCAATAGCCCAGCCCCTCAAAAAAAGATTGTCTTTTTCTGGTATTGGATGTCATCTGACCACAGGGTAGGACAAGGAGATCCCTATCTGCTGGTTTGACCTGAAGGAGAAAAGTCCTAATTCTTTAGGGCATAAAACCCACAAAAACAAAAAATCCTCTAACTAATGGTTTGGGGAACCTCTTTATTAGCAAAATGAAACACAAAATACCTGTCTGTGAAAAAAAATTATACAGAGCAATCTATAAGAAGTTATGTAAATGCATACCCTGTTCCCTAGAAGTTAAAAAATATAAAATAGACAAAAGAGGCAAATGACAAATAAAAATATTTGAGATATACTATTCCAAAAAAGCATCACACCAATATGTACCCAAACAACAAATGAAGGTCCAACAACCATCAGAGTACAAACCTAGAATCTAAAATAAATGACTACTAATTTTTAGTTTGTATAGGATTTATTCTGATATAGTAAGGACCATAATTGTGTGCCAAAATGCAACTAACAGGGACACTGGGGGGGAGAGTGGATATAGAGTGCCAAGCCTGGAGTCAGAAAGACTCGTCTTCCTGCATGCAAATCTGGCTTCACATACTTCCTTGGCTTGTGTCCCTGGGCAAATCACTTAACCCTGTTTACCTCAGTTTTCTCGTCACAAGCAATGCTTAGAATAACTCAGTATGTAGAGACTGTGGATCCTGCTTCCAGGGTGAAATGGACATGGAAATGTCCAGGGCACCAATAGATGAGGTTACAGTCACGAGCCATGGGAGGCTCTTTGGCTGCACAAGTACTCAAATGACTTTAGACAGCTTCTGCCATATCCTACAGTCATTCTTGCTTTGGCTGCAGTGACTCCTTTGCTCCCCATTCTAGCGAGAGACGATGCTTCCTCAAGGTATCCTTAACATCTAGGTGGCTCAGTGGATAAAGCACTGGACCCTAGAGTCAGGTAAATATAAGTTCAAATCCAGCCTCAAACACTAGCTGTGTGAACCTGGGCAGGTCATTTCGCCTCAGTTTCCCTCAGATGCATATCAACACCTACTTTTGCAAAGTTGTTTTGAGGATCAAAAGAGATAATATATATATATATATATATATTTTTTTTTTTTTTTTTAAGAAAAGCACTTGACACAATGGCTAGAAAGCAGTAAGAAGCACAGAGAAGGCAGAGTAGCCTTCCTTTTCCCCTAAACCCACATGGCCATGTGAAAGGACAAAGGTCCATGGCCTTTGCATTTGTTCTTTCCCTTTCAAAGCAAACAAGTTAATCTGGAACTCAGGAGAGTGAGCCACAGGAACCTGCGAGTTCAGGCTAGGTTTTGAGGCCAGTCCAGCAGAGGTCCCAACACGTAAGAAATAACCTTCTGGACTGACCTTTAGGATGAAGCTGAAACAGATTTTTCTGGCAATGAGGTTGCATCCATTCATGAACTCTGGGAGTAAAGTTATAGAGGAGCTGAGCTAAAAGTGAATCCCCAGGTGTTGGGAGAGAATCTTTGTATTTTTTTCTTGATTTATCTTGGAAGTAAATACCTATCTCTTTATAAAGGTTTATCAATGTTGGATATTTAAATGGATCGGGGACCCAAGTCATTGGCACCTAACTTGACAAATGATGGAAAGACCAGCTCTATAGAAGCTTTAGCTTTGGCAACATAGAAGAGAAACTGTCCCAATAACCCTTAGGGGACCCTACCACCCTGAGAGGGAGATATTAGAGCAAATTAAAAAAAAAATGGATAGATTTTGATTATCATAAGATGTTACTGGAAATTTTCAACTATGTCCATTGCTGAAATATACAGAATCCAAATAGAAACAGTATATTACATATAACAAGATAGCAATATCACAAATCAATTTAAAAATAAAATTTTGGTAATGTGAAGATAAGATTGACTCTTCCTTTTCCTACTTTTAAATTTAATCAACCAAAGCTTGAACACCCCTCCTTCACACTAGGTGGGGGAGCTCACAAGCCACTTAGAGAGCTCCACCCTTTCAACTCAATCAGTCAGAAACTTGTGAATCCTTTGTTATGAGTTTACATCCTCATAGGCTGAGGGGTGGAATCTACAAGCAATGTCCCCCTGGGCAGTGCTAAACAAATTTAAAGACTGCAATTGATCCCTGTAAAGTATAGGAAGGGACAGGAAGGGACATAAAGAAAGGTTCATTAAAAAAGCCTGAACTTCCTGTCAGGAGCCTTCAGCCTAAATCTAGGGCAGGGAGGAGCTTCTCCTCCAGGACTTTGACTTGCGACTTTGGTCTTCAGCTTCACTTGGACCTGGGACTCTGGCACTTGAACTGCTTCTGGCAAGACTGCTCTTGGATCTTCTCCTTTTGGACTTTAGATTGGGTGAATGAAAAAAGCTGACCCTTCCTTTCCTGGCTTCTGGAGAGATTTAGCATCAAAGAAGCCTCCCTCCTGGAGGAGGCTGAATGGGTGAAAGTCTTGCTTAATTCAACACCAAGCCCTCCAGCTAACGAGCTAGTGGTGGGTTGAGCTGGAGACCGGAGCAAAATTTAGGGTGATAAGATAGACTTCTTACTCTACCCTCTTTCACATTTCTTTTACTCTTTACCTCTTTTTGTAAATAAAGCTGCTAAAAAATTCATTATGACTTGAGCTGTATTAATTTTAAAATCAGCAACCACATTCTCTTATATTTAGGCCAACCATAAATTTAATTCCTACAGTAAGATAGTCCTGCCATTCCTTAAGACTTCAGTTCAGCTTTTTTTCAGGAAGAAGAGGACACAAGGACCAGAAGAGGGAATTAAAACTATCCCTGTGGCCAGATGCTTTGGTTGTTAGTTCAAGAAAAGGGGGGGGCGGGATTCTCTGTTTGTCCATTACATTGCCAATTGATATTTTATGAGGGGAATGAATAGTATAAATGTGTAGTATAAAACTCTCCCCAAAGTTCCCTAAATCCTGACCTCTGTATACCGACTGTCCCCATTTGAAGCAAAAGGCCCTATCTACTACTGTAATCAAGTAGAGAAGTCAACCCAAATTTTCTCTCTCTAATTCTATGTGTTCACCTATACTAACCACATGCTCCTATTCACTGAGGGAATGAACATTTCTTTCTCCTAAACCCAATTCCACTGTTTATCCTCAGTTTACCTGTTGACATCTACCTTCTGAGACCTTGCTTCATCAATTATAACTTCTCTCCAACATCTTTAGTCTTTCCTTCTCTACTTATCTCACTACCCTAAACCAGTACAATTAGAAAATAAACTAAAAAAGTCATTAAACTGTGATTCAACAAAGCAATTACTGGGCCCAAAGAAGTCAAAGACAAGCAGTGAAGAATCTAAACGTCAAAATATTTGTAGGGAGACCCCTTGTAAGATGATGCATGTTGCCCTGGAAGAAACCAGATTGCAATCTTCTGGCGCTGCTAAAGCTTTTTTTTTTTTAATCTATAGCAGAAATTTTAGTTGTTAACAAATAACTGAAAACAAAGCATGTACTTATCAATCAGAAAATAGCTACATAATTTATGATACACAGAAATTGGAATATTATTGCACTGTAAGAAATTATAAAAGAAAATTCAGAGAAATCTGGAAAGCTGTTAACTGATACAGAATGAAGAGAACTAGAACAATTTATATACTGATTATAACAATGTAAAAGAAAACAACTTTCAATGATTTTAAAAACTGATAAATGCAATAACCAATTCTAACTCCAGAAGACAGATAATGCAACATGCTTCCCCTAGGGGTGCATAATATAATATACATTTCTGAGCAAATATGTCCATTTATTTTGCTTGACTAACCTTATTTTGCTCTAAGAGGAAACTTTTACTAAGGGGGAAGGAGAGAGTGGATGATAGTAATGCAAAAAGAAAAAACAAACAACATTAGTGAAACAAAAACACATAAAACAAAACAGAAGGAAGTTCAGAAATGGACATAGAAAATCATAGTGATGTTGGTTCTGTCATACCAATCAATCAATAAACACTAAATACCTACTATGTGCCAAGCATTGTGCCTAGCCTTTTAAAATACACCATTTTTAAAAAACAAACAATAGTTAGGGTTTCATATAGAATGCTTTTTTTTTTGTTCATTGTATTTAAAAATGTGTTTGTTGATACTAAAGCTGATAATAAAAACATTTAAAATGAACATTTTTTCAGTAGACCAATGACTATCATCCTATTTCTCCTCTCTGTCAAACATCTTCAATGTGTATTTTATGGCTACTGTCTCGACTCTCTCACTCTCTTTAATCTCCTTAATCCTCTCCCATCTGCCTTCACTCTCTCCACTATAGTGAAAATACACTCTTAAAGGACTGCCAACATTCTACTCAGAACTCTAATCCAGGGGCCTCTTACTCAGTCATCACTTGTTTTGACTCTGCAGAATCTCACAACATGGATCACATCATCTCCTTTCTGAAACTTCCTCTTGGTTTTTTCTTTACTTTCTTTACCACTGACTTTCTTCCTACCTTTCTAACTTGTTTAATTCCTCTTCTCTTTTTAAGCCTTTAAATATAAACATTGACCCACACAGTTTTTGGTCCTCCATTCTTTCTTGTTTCACTCAACCTTACAATACTTATCTGTATTTTATGTACTTAGCTACGTACACATTCTATCCATAGAATATATGCTGCTTGTGGGGTGGTACTGTTCAATTCTAGATGGTAATAATAACTCACACTTATACAACACTTATAAATTTTACATAGCATTTTCCTCTAAATGATCCACTGAGATAGGTAATGCAAGTATTTTCCCCCTCTTTACAGAAGAAAGAAAACTGAGTCTCAAAGAAATTAATCAACTTATCCATGATTACACAGCTAATAATTGAGGGGGGATGTCTTCTCCAAGCAGCTCATGTGGAAGACATCAAACGTAGTCAAATGGAAGACACTGAGGCCATCCATCTATGGCATGTTGAGCCATTGCCAGTCAATCATCTTGACTTTTGTCCTGCCACTAGACTTTGATCGAGAGAGTAGACTGACAACTTTGTGTAACTAAGTTAAAACCAAGTCAAGAAGACATCATCCTTGCAATGTCATTGGTCTTAACAAAGAACAAAGCTACTCAGTGTTAGGGATGGAATTCAAACAAGTGTCCTGATTTCAAGTGTGACACTCAAATGAGCTCCCAAAACTCTATCTAGTCTTGAGCCCTATCCCAACTTGAGCATGTTTGCAGCTCCTTTATGCACAACTCCATTTGGATATTCTACGATCACTTCACCATTGTGTCTAAAATTAAGCTTATCTTTCCTCAAAAACCTGTCTCTGCAATATCCAAAGACATCACCTGAATACTTCCTAATGATGGGGATCTGTATCTGAACGTACAGTTGTTGAAATTTTGCATCTTGTGGACTATCGAGCTAGGTAAATTTAAGGTCTCCCATTCAAGAATCTATGACCAAAATAATAGTACCACAAACACAAATCAGGTCATTCCATTTTTAATAGATCTCACTGACAGAAAGTTCTTCCACAAATTGATACAAGTGAAGTAAACAGAACCAAGACAACATTGTAAACAGTAACAGCAACACTATAAGGCTCATCAAATGTGAAAGATTTAGTTATTGATCAAATCAATGATCCAGGAAAATTCCAAAAAACGCATTCTATCCAACTCCAGAGACAGAACTGGAGAACTTTTGAGTGCAGAATGAAACATACTTTTTTAGTGTCTTTATTTTTCTTAAATTGTGTATGGATATATGTGTCTATTTATGTCTGTGTTTTCTTTTACAACATGGCTCAAGTGGAAATATTTTGTGTGATTTCACATGTATAATCTTTGTTCTATTGCTTGTTTCAATAATGGGGAGGGGAGAGTTAGAGGGAAGGAAAAAGCTGAAAGTCAAAATGTTTTTAAATGCATGCTATAAAAATGTTTATATGCAATTTGAAATGTTTAACAAAATAAATTTTTAAAAGAAAGTTCTTTTGATTGTTATATTAAAATAGCCAGTTCACTCCCTCCATCCATCTCTCCCTCCCCCAATTAGAGAAAGCAACATTTGACAAAAAGGTATGTGTACATATAAGACTATGTCATATTTTCTATTTATCATTTTCTGCTCTGGAGCTGGATATACACAAGCTGTTCTTTAAACAATATTTCCATTGCTATGTATAACATTCTCTAGGTTCTACTCCTTTCACTCTTCATAATTTCATGTAGGTTTTTCCAAAATTAATCTGTTAGTCATTTCTTATGGCACATTCCATCACAATCAAATGCCACAATTTTTTCCTTAGTAACCAGAACCAGGAGAATAATTTATACAACCACAGTAACCATATTTAACATATTGACCAATTACAATACCAAAGGATTCAAGATGCAACATGCTACCCACATACAAATAGAGAATTGATGGAGTGCAGACTGGAAGCATATTTTTTATTTAACTTGCTTTTAGACTGAGGTAGTGGGGCAACGTGGCTAACATTTTGTTTTGCATGACTATCCATATCTGTAATGCATTTTGTTTTGTTTTCTTTCTCAGTGGGTAGAGGAGAGGAAAAGGCTAGGAAGGGAATTTGGAATAGAAAATAAAGTAAAATTGAATTTTTTTAACAGGAAAAAAAAAGTTCTTCCTTAGAAGAGACAAAAATCTGCTTCCTTGAAACCACCACCCACTTGCCCAACTTGTCTTTTAATGCAATACAGAGCAGGTCTAGTCTTTCTTCCTTCTTCTACATATAAATTAAAATATTCTTAATGCTGCAGTCAAGCAACAAGCACTTGTTATGTGTCAAGCCCCACGAAAGAAAATGGAGATACAAATACAAAGAATCAAACAATTTCTATTTACAAAGAGATACATTTTAATAGAAGAGTTTACAACTCTCATTTCTCCTCTAAGTATCCTTTTTTTGCCGCAATCTAAACATGTTCACTTTCTTCAACAGTTTCTAAAATAACTTTGTTTCCAGGACGTTGGCCATCTAAAGTTCTTTTTGGGATATTGTGGTGTATTTCAGAAAAGAATACAACCCAAACTATACTATAAAGGGGCAGTCCTTGAAACATCGGGTACTGCCTAAGAAATAAATTGGCGGACTAATGGAATAGATTAGGCACTTAACACAGAATGGTAAATGACCACAGTAACCTGGTGTTTGACAAAACCAAAGGCCTTTAAGAAGAACTCACGAGGGAGCAGCTGGGTAGCTCAGTGGATTGAGAGTCAGGCCTAGAGATGAGAGGACCCAGGTTCAAATCTGACATCAGACACTTCCCAGCTGTGTGACCCTGGGCAAGTCACTTGACCTTGCCTAGCCCTTACCACTCTTCTGCCTTGGAGCCAATACACAGTATTGACTCCAAGACGACGGAAGGTAAGGGTTTAAAAAAAAAAAAAGAAGAACTCACTATTTGACAAAAACTACCAAGAAAAAAAACAAAAACAGGATGGCAAATTTTTAGCATAGGCCAACAACTCAAACTGAAGAAAATCCATCAATTGGGGAATGGATGATGATTGTAATGGAATCCTATTGTGTCATAAGAGATAACAAACAAGATGATCACCCCCCAAAAAAACTCAAAACACTGTAAAGATTTATATAAAGTGATGCAAAATGAGGTGAGCAAAACCAGAAGTAGTCCTGGATCCAGGACTCATGATGAAAAAGGATATCCACCTCCAAAGAAGGAACAGATGGAATCCAAATGAAGAGTAAAACATACCATTCTTCATTTTATTTCCTCCATAAATTTTTCTCTAGTTTTAAGCAATCTTTGTCTTATTAACATATATACACATTATATCATATTACTATTACTTGCCTTTTGGGGGAAAGAAAAGGGATGGAAGAGAGAGAGAAAAAAGGATTGCAAAATGTCAGAAAACAAATATAAAAAATGTACTGAAATGTAACTTAAATAAATTAAAATTTAAAATGAACAGAATATAATATTCTAAACATGATCTAGCTGATACAATATTATTTTTTCTGAGTATAAAAACTGAGGCAATATTAAAAGTAACTTTTTTTACAATGAGGCCATACTATAGCCTTTTACTCAGTATCATCAACTAAAACTTCTAAGGCTTTATTACTATAAACTTCTAAACTAGTTCTCCACATTTAGTATTTCTGCTGATTTTTAGAATTCAAACCCAGAAGAAAGACTTTAGAACATGGATTAACAATGATAAACCATAATAACAAAATAATGAAGATGAAATATGACACTTTCTTAAAAAGGTGATTAACATAAAATGCAAAAATAAATGCATACATTTTCAGAAAAGGCAAAAATGAGGCTTTGTTTTGCTACACTATGCAGCTATATATTTTTAATTAAACTTTTCTTCAATCAACAAAAATCTACTATCTCTCACTTAAACCCCCTCTTGCCCACTGATAAAGAAAAATAAAATCCCTATTACAAATATGTGTGTGTGTGTATATATGCATATATACATATATTCATACAAATAGAAAAATTCTCATATTGGCCATATCCAAAAAAAGTCAATCTATGCCCTAAATCTCTCTATAAGGAGATAGGCAACATGTTTCATCATGAGTCCTCCAGAATAACAATTGATTATTGGGCAGTTAAGAATTGAGGACTTTATTTGCTCTGGGAGGAGGGGGCAGTAATAGATTAGTTTAAAAACAACAATAACAAAAGGGAAAAAATCCACACTGGAGATCTCACAGTATCTAGACACCATTTTTGCCCAAATAAATTTACTCAAGAACAGTTTCTCAAGCTTCAATGATACATTACTGATTTTTTTAAACGTCTGATACCAATACCAATAAGTGCCTATAATCATTCACAAATGTCATTATAACAAACTATTCTAAAGAAACAATTTAAATTGTTGAGATTACAATTTTACCCAAATTTTGTGTGTACTACAATATGAGGTTTATTTCACAAATGGAAAATTGGCAAATTAGTTTGTATTAAATTGACTTTCCAAGACACTAAGGTCTTGTAATAACAAGAATCATAGAATACAAATAGTTAAGAGGGGGAAA
Organism: Monodelphis domestica; assembly: GCF_027887165.1. Classification (NCBI taxonomy): domain Eukaryota; kingdom Metazoa; phylum Chordata; class Mammalia; order Didelphimorphia; family Didelphidae; genus Monodelphis; species Monodelphis domestica. Next base: position 256,328,143 of record NC_077233.1, read on the forward strand.
ATTTTTATCTTATCCTCAAAGACTGGCGCTAAGTGCTATTATAATTAAGCACTTAATGTTTCATTGAAAAAAATCTAAGCACACAACTATATCCATCCTTATTCAATTTCAAACTCTTCTCAATACTAAAGGAGTAAGGAAACATTTAATTTATGAAATCTGATAGCACAGGGCTAGAAGCCACTGACCAGTGAGGACGATGTTTCTGGTGAACCCTTGGTGTTCATTATTACATTTAAGGTTGTTTCAAGGGCAATCACCAGGAAGCCCCTTAACAATAATGAACCCCACTCATGCTTAATTGAAATTAGCAACCCAATCCCTACTCTTACATATTTTAAGGGAAGGGATGAAGGAGTATTATACGCTAAATTGTTTTTTTAAAAATTCTTAACAAGAGATTGGTTGGCCACAAAAACCTGGGGATTTTTAGTTCTTTCTAACTTATGAAGAAAAGAAATTAATGAGACATCATTCCTCAGACAGGAGGGGGAAAGATTTGCAAATACAGCTTCAAGAAGGAGGTTTGGGGGAAATGAGAAACAGAGAAAGAAAAGGATATAAATCATCCCTTGGGCTGCAGCAGGACCATAGTAACCACTGGTGTCTAGCACATACACTAAGAGATGACCTCTGCTAGGAAGAGGAGACAGGGTATTGTTCAATGACCAATATGGAAGTATGCTTTGCATAATAATACACCTATAACGCAATGAAATTGCTTACCATCTCCAGGAGGGGAGAGGAAAAGATGAGAAGGAGACAATTTGGATCTTATATTTTTGGAAAAAAAGATGTTGAAAATTACTATTATTATATATAATTGGGGAAATAAAATCTTTGTGTAAAAATAAAATAAAATATGTTGTGCTTAAGACATAAGACATAAGGGGACATAAGATAAGCCACTTCATAACTAAAATTCTAATGTCAGAATTGCTAAAAATATGGGTCATATTTTGCATTTTCTCCAGAGACATTGTCCTGAAAATAACTTCCTTCATTTTCGTGTAAGGCCAATGATATCCCAGAGTGATGTCTTCTCTCCTACATGAATTGGTTTTAAGTGAGGCAGAGTTGCACTATGTCATCAACCTCCCAAGGCTATCCACTGCTTCTAGGGCTATTGCCAGTTGTCCTAACTTTTGTCTTTTCACTGGACTCTGGACTCTGAAAGAGACAGTGAGGTTGATGATGTTGTGCAATTCTGCCTCAATTAAATTATAAAATCCAAATTGTCTCCCCCCCCTGTGATGTCACTAAAAATGAAGGAAGAACAAGAAGTTATTCTCAGACTCATGTCTACAGAGAAAATACAAAATATGTTGCGCATTGGTAGCGCACTTCAGCCATGTTCGTGGCTGCTGGAAATTGTTCTCGTCTGCTCATTTCACTCTGGGAAGTCTTCACGTGCTTGGGACAAACATCCCTCTAATTCACCAACAGGTTTGAGACCTCTCAGTTACCTTTAAACTGGTTTAGGTTTTATGCCAGTAAAACTGGGACTGACTACATATTAGATAAGTATATTCCCTCTGTGTACATAAATATGCACTCCATATATCCTCTGCCCTAACAAATAAACCAAGATCCACTCTCTATGCAACGCAAGAAACGGAATATTAGGCTCATATCAAAAAAAAGGGGAGGCATCTACCTCTCCTTCTACCAACCTTCTTGACTTCTTGACACACAGACTCATAACCTGAGTGGCATTCTCTACTCACTCTCTCTCATCCGCTGCATTCGATCGGTTACCAAGGCTCGTCAATTTTATCTCAAATATGCCTCCTTCTCTCCCTTGACAATGCCATCCTTCTAGTGCAGGTCCTCACCACCTAATGCCAAAGTCTGCCTGTCAAGTCTCTCCCAACTCCATGAAGCCCTAAAGTAAATTTCCTAAAGCAAGGGTTTGGCCATGTAAAACACACACACACACACACACAGACACAGACACACACACACACACACACACACACACACACACACACACCCAATTCAATAAACTCCAGGGGTTACCTATCCTCTCCAGGATCGAATACAAAATCCTCTATTTGGCATTTAAAGTCCTTCCTTCATTGCCTAAACTTCCTACCCCAGACCTTTCCATTTTTTTTACACTTTATTCCCAATTATTTCACCTCCATGGTTTTTGGTCTCTTCCCACCCTAATGAATATTCCTACACTTAAGGTACCAATCTCCTGGTGAATAAAGCTGATCCAATGACACTAGTTTCTTTACTATTCCACTCCTTGGATTCTCTGGCTGTCCCCCACACAGGAAATGCTCTCACATCCTCATCTTCATCTGCTGTGGCTTTGTCCAAGTCTCAAATAAAATCCCATTTCTTTTAAAGAAAGACTTTCCCAACCTCTCTTAATTCTGGTGCCTTCCCTATTACTTACTATTTTTCTTATAAATAGTTTGATTATACATATTTATTTGTTGTGTCCCCCTTTAGACTAAAAGCTCCATGAGGGTAAAGAATTGTCCTGTGTCCATTTCTCTATCCCTAGCACATAACAAGTGCCTAGCACGTGGTGGGCACTGGAACCTACATTTCCTCATATAATGCACCTCTGACCTAAAACTACCTGTGGACATTATTCTCCAGGGGTTCGATGCCTGGAGCAGGGATATTTCACAATGAGGGAAAAGATAAAAAACCAAAGATGAGAAAGAGGAAAACAACAGGGAGAGAAGACAAATTGTTTCATCTAAAGCAGAGGTCTCCAAAGTCTTTCGCCTCTTCTATGGATAGCTTTTTGTTATCCATAAAAATTTGGGATCACATACCCCTAATTTTATATATTTATATACATATATATATACACATATATATGTGTGTGTGTGTATGGGGGTGTTTGTTCATGTATATTTGCAAATTACATGTATGTGCTCCTGAATTAATATAAAACCAGCACAAAAAATATATAAAATAAGGTTAAAATGAAGTAAATATTTCAAGATAATTATTTTATTCTCACACAACAAAAAACCTTTTTTCTCATATTTTTAGAGAATTACAACTGAATACAATTTACTATTTTGTAAACTTTTAGCTGAACACTTGGTGATAGAAAAATGAAGTTTATAAATTAGAATTAGAAATTCTAATGTGATTGCCAAAAAAGAGCTATGGTGAAAATTTGTAGCACTCAGAAAGGGAAATGGGATCCTATCATTCTATATTTGCCATTTGGCAACTATTTTACCAAGTTTGTCATAGACTGATCTTTGATGCCTAAAATTCTCCTTATTTCTGCAGTTATCCAGTTGCCAAATCGTTCTATCTCTACTGCCATAACATGCTTCCTCTCCCTCTCTCCCTCTTATTTAAAACAGTTCAAACACCATTTTTTCACCCCAAATGCTCTTGCCTTCCCTCACGAACTACCCAGTATTTATCTTCTGAGTATAAATTTCTATTCATTAACTTCATATCTCCACTATATATTTTATAAATGTGTTCTCTCTCCATTAGAATGGAAACTCCCTTTAAGGATTGTTTCATTGCACTTGTACACCCAATGCCTAGAGCAATGCCTGGTAGATAGTGGGGCCTATAAATATGCTGTCATATTGGATGTTCCAAAAGTCTTTCTGCAGTTTTAAGCTTATTAAAACTTAAATTATTTTAAAGCTTATTTAAGCTATTAAAAAGTACAAGACTTTTGGAACACCCTGCATAAGATACAATGGAATTTGGCTTTTCAAAAGGCATATAATAAAAAATATCTGACAACTACTTAAGTTCAATATCATTGTTCAAAAGTCATCATTAGAATTCTCCATCCTTTGGGTATTTAAACTTTTGACATTAGTTCTACATCTAGGTAATTTCTACATTATTATATTTCTTGTGTACTGAATAAGCACTCCTATTAGTTGAACTGTTCATAGTTAGAGAACAATATCAAAAGAATACGATTTAATATAATTCCTGTATCTCTAAATGAAACAATCCGGTACTACAAGTAATGATTGTCTAATGAGCAGAAATCCATGAATTCTGGACCAAGTTAAGTTGCTGTTTATGAATTGATTCATAATAAGACGATAGAAGGCAAGTGGTTAGAGAGCTGGGTCTGGAGACAGGAGGCTCTGGGTTTAAATTTGACCCAGGACACCTCCTCACTGTGTGAGCCTAGGCAAGTCATTAGACCTCAATTGCCTAGCCCTTACTCCTCTTCTGCCTTGGAACCAATAGTTTCAATTCTAAAACAGAAGGTATGGATTTAAAAGAGGCAGAGAGAGAGATGATAGGAGGCTTAGCATAGCATGAATCCAAAGAAAAAACAAAAGCTAAAGCATATGCTAAAATGTCAAGTGGAAATTTTGGCAGTAAGCCCAGAGGTAAAGCTTTTGAAAATGTACAAACTTTTTCAGATTTGCACACCATGCCTTAGTTGTAATCTCCCCCAGTGCTGAGGGAATCTCAGTCTGCTAAAGTTCTTCTACAGATGCCCTCCTTGCCCCATAGAGTTCTTCCATGGGCTTCCACATTAGAAGGGGGTTCATCCAGATCCCAGATCTCTTAAGAAGTACTGGGTATTCTTCTAAATTTTAGGGTCAGGGAACTAATTAATTAATTAAGCTTTTACCTGTGTAAGAAACAAAGCATGATAACAAATCCTCTGATATTCAACACGAAAAGTACCAAAGCCTATTCAATGCCTGGAAAACTCACATTTGTTCATAATAATGCGGACTTGCTTAAAAAGAATCCTCAAGTATGACCAGAGAAACATGTCTCTGTTGAGTTTTAAGATTTTCATATCCTTTTATGCCTTAATACACGGCTCATCAGTTGCCTCTCAAAAGCTTGAAGATACTGTCACCCCAACACACAGGCAAAAAGGGCTATAAACCAGCATGACACTTCTGTGCTTGAGTCCCCTAATTGCAGCTCTCCTGAGGGGAGCTGCTCTTCAGGCTCACCTCCCCAGTGCTTCAGCCATCAGCACTCCCCCTTGAGTAACTTAAGGCTCTAACATCCTCGATTACACTCCACTGATTTACAGTGCCTGGTACAAAAGCCTTGCTCAAACCTAAGGGCACTCCATAAACATTACAGAGGTTATGCTGAGGGCCGTAATTGATTCTGAGCCCCATAATGCAATGTTTTCAAACTTTATGGAGCATCGCCCATGCGCACACTTTTTTAGATACAAAAAAGAAAAAGAAAAATCAGATTCACACACTTTTCATAAAATAACCTATACAAATAACCTAGTTTTTTATTTTAGTCAAATGAAATTAATTTATTCATTTTTATAACAGAAATCATAAACATACACAACAATGAAAGATTTATTTTAATACATATGTAACAAAACAATCACCAAAATATGATTAATATAGAAATGACTTTTTGAGATGTATGACATGATGATATTGTTATTTATAATTATTTTTTATTATTTTCAAAATAAATTTGTAATATCTCATTTTCACACTGAAAGTGAGTAACTCATAATAAAGTATAAGGAAGGGAAAAATGAAAAAAAGTTTTGTAAAATAAACTAAGCTACATAACAGAAAAGTTTTAACATCATAGGCCTTAATTTCTATGAAAGAGCAGAGGTCAAAGTCTTCACTGTAGTTGTTCTTTTTACTTATATAGTTGTATTCATTTTCCTGATTTTGTTTACTATTCATTACTTCATTTAAGGAAAAATGATGAATACTAATCAACATGAAAAGACATATGCATATAATTTTTAACAGTGACATCAATATTTCTATTCATACCAGCAAAAAATTCAATTTAACATGAAAAAGATATTACAAACAATGGCAAACATTTTTATCATTTTCTTTAATAAATAAGGCAATCTCTTAATCACCATTAGCCAAAAATAAAGATCAACTTTGTGATGGATTAGTCATATATGTCATATTTACCAAGTTTAAAGATTATTTATCTTTTCATTTTAAAAATATTAAAGACTTAAACTAAATCAAGAATCACTTCAGTAGAGAACTGAAATTATTTTTTAAAAATCAAGTCATTAATTTTTTATATTGTATTTGCAATAGAATTTTTAAAAAACATTATAAGAAGAATATCATTTTGTAAATTTCTTATACTGTGTTTTCATAAACTCAATAACCTTATCTTTCCAGGTTAGAAATGATCTTGCATTGACCAAAAGTGCTCAGTTTTTTCAAAAGTATCCACCAAAAAGACATATTTGGGGAGAAAAATTTTGTTACAAAAGAAATTTGCTTCATCTTTATTATTAGCATCAAGAAAAATTGAAATTACTTCTCTAAAGGCCTTCCTTTTAATGGGCTATTTTTTAACAAGCTGATCACTGTCATAAAAAGAAACAAAAATGTAGGTCTACACTCATATTTCTTGAAACAAGTGACTGTAAAACCTGCATGAGGTTAAAGGAAAACACAAGGGAGGCAGGCAATTAGGTGCCTCAGTAGATTGAGGGCCAGGCCTAGAGACTTGAGGTCCTGGATTCAAATTTGACCTCTGATACTTCCTAGCTGTGGGACCCTGGGCAAGTCACTTAACACCCATTGTCTAGCTCTTACTGCTCTTCTGTCTTGGAGCCAATATACACAGTACCGATTCTAAGATGGAAGGTAAGGGTTTAAAAAATACCACAAGGATCACACATTTTTAACTAGTGCTTAGATCTGTCTCATTCTAACATCAACTGAGCTGTCAATGTAGAATTCAATAAAATTTATCTACTTTATATCATTTGAATTATGTAAATCTAACGATCATACTGCAAGTCTACCTTGAAGTAGCATCACCATCAAGGTTACCAAAATCATCAGTCTTCCATGACCTAAATTTACACACATGAAATCAAATCAATAACTTTAATTATCGGGGGCAGCTGGGTAGCTCAGTGGATTGAGAGTCAGGCCTAGAGACAGGATGTCCTGGGTTCAAATACAGCCTCAGACACTTCCCAGCTGTGTGACCCTGGGCAAGTCACTTGACCCCCGTTGCCTAGCCCTTACCACTCTTCTGCCTTGGAGCCAATACACAGTATTGACTCCAAGACGGAAGGTCAGGGTTTAAAAAAAAAATAACTTTAATTATCCATAGTTTCATCTATTTGCAATGCAAAATTTGAAGATTTTAGTTTCTCAGTTAAATGAAAAAGTTTTCACACAAATTCTGATTCTCTTTCCCAAAAATATTTCTGTATTAAGTGCCATCATTCAAAACTATCTAGTGTGAGAAATAATTTGACCCCTACCCTATTTTAAGTAGATACTTGTCCATCTTCAATCAATCAATTTATCCCTATTTATTAATCAGTATTATCATGATTCCATTGGGATGGTGATCAGTTACTCATTAACAAACAATAATCAGAAGTGACTAGTTATAGTTCATAGCTGAAGAATTTCTAAAACTAAAACTGAGTCTTTCCTCTCATAAAACTCTATGTTAAATTCTAAAGTGTCAATATAGCTCAAAGGGAGCCTCTACCTTCCAGATATTACAAACAAGCTTGAGGGGAAAGTGCCATAATACATTAAGGGTCCCTTCACCCTATATTCCTTCCCTCACGACCCATGTTACTGGCTTGGCCACCTAGACAAGAGGCTTGATATTAAACTGAATAATAGCACTGCAGTTCCTATCAATGGACTTCTCTGGCAGGCTCCAAGAATGTGATGGGCTGTTGACTGCATGTTCATCTTATTGTTTGGTAGCAACATGACCAGGGAGGGTACCAAGAGTTTGGAGTCTATCACCGATGTCTGGCCTGACCAGGCACATGAGGATGATGCTGGGCACTGAAGGGAATAAAAGCTGTACTCTGGAGAAGGTAGAGGTTTAAGATGGGGAAGGTCTGGGATTCTAATTTTTGGAGGGGGACGGGCCCCTCTAATAAACAGTCATTGGCTTTGAGTTCTGCCTTAGTTGTTTTAAAATTCCTGTTGTTACCTTGGCACGTTATTTGCAAACTGTTATCTGATCCATATTAATATTTGCAAGTAGCACCAATAGTTCTCCCACTTGAACAGATCATTTAACACTCTGGAATTCTGTAAGTGATCCTAAATAGACGGCAAACCTTATGAAATCAAAGATTTTTTTAAAAGGCATTTTATGCTTTCTGATCACATTTCATTTTCTCTGCAAAAATTCTCATCTTGTGAAAAAACAGAGTGCAACAAAATTCTTAGTGTAGTTTGAAAATACTGGAGCTTTAAGCTGCAGGAAAGCTTTTGAGACATCCCATATACTAAGATGTATTTTTTAAATATGCTTTCAATTTTGGGGTTCCAAACACTCTTCAGATAAAGCAATCAAACAAAGCAAATAGAAAGGCTTTTTACTCCATCTATAATAGTACTTCAGAATGCCAATGGTAAATACCCTATATCATATTTTCTAGATTTGGACATTTTATTGTCTTATATTTCCACTAAGAAAAGTTCCTATTGTAAATACTAATTTCAAGTACTGGAGTGGATCTATTCTTCTAATAAATCACGTATTTGTTGATTACAAAGCAATGTTGTTTTAGTCTTTTTTAATGTAAAAGAATTCTTTCTAAATTTAGTAGATGAATATCTCAAATGATTGTCTATTAACTGTTCACAAATGGTTTCAATGTTCAGAAAATTGCAGGATTTTTGAAAACTAGATTATACTGTAATTCTAATAAAGATGTTGAGAAATCCAGTAGGAAAGCTAGGTGGCACAGTGGATTGCGTTGCAGGCATGGAGTTAGGAAGACTGAAATTCAAATCCAGCTTCAGAAATTTACTTAGCTTTGTGACCCTGGGCAAATCATTTAAACTTTGCTTGCCTCAGTTCCTCATCTGTAAAATGAGAGAGAAGGAAATGGCAAACCACTACAGTATCTTTGCCAAGAAAACCCTAAATGGGGTCAAGAAGTGTAGAATACAACTTCAACAATTAAATGAGAAATCCAATAGATATTGCGGTCCATTTAAACTTGATTCAAAGATTGTCTAACTTCAACTTTACCTACATTACATTATAAGTGCTGCAAAGAAAAAGATCATACATCATGACATCAGGCATCAAGATCTGGCAGGCACCAATTCAAATCTGATCTAATTTGTCTAGAATGGACATCCTTGTACCATGCACGAATACTTCTTCCTTCTGTTGATTTTGATTTACATTTTGTCTTCAATCTCTTCTTGTCTACTGGATTCTTCCATACTGCCTGTAAACACTCCACTATCTTCTTCATTTTCAAAATACTTTGGCCTGATCCAACCATTCCACTAGTTATTGTTCGATATCTCTCCCTTTTTATGGCTAAACTCCTTGAAAAGACTGTCTACAATTAGTGTCTCCAATTCCACTCTACTTCTGGTTTCCAATCTCATCATTCAACTTAAACTGCTCTCTCCCTCCACAGTCATCTTGATCTCCAGATTTCCCTGTCTTGCTCCAAGTCCCAGCTAATATTCCAGCTAAAGAATGCTTCTCTCAATTCTCCTAATTCTAGTGCTTTCTCGGTGATTATCTCCAATGTATCCTGTAAATATATTGCTTGTACATAATTGTTTGCATATTGGCTCCTCCAACAACAGGGAGCTCCTTGAGAAGGGAAACTATTTTTTAAGGGGGTGGGCAAACGTTCTTTGTATAACCAGTGCTTAGCATTGTGCTATAACACTGAGATACTTAATAAATGCATGTTGACTTGACCTGACTCGGTCTGAAAAGCAATTTGAAATTATAATAGAAAAGTCACTCAATTATGCATAACCTTTGATCCATATATTCCAAGGACAGTACCAAAGGACTAGAATAAAAATGGAGATGCATTGTTAAGACTAAACAAACTGCAGTATACGAATGAAAGCTGTATGTTGTTTCACCATAAGAAAATGAAGAATTCAAAGAAATTTGGAAAGTCTTGAAAGTAGTATTTAAAAAGTTAAGAAAATCCCCACAATGTTTAAGTAAACCAACAGGGAAAGTGTTCATAACTCTGTTCAGTGCACTCACCAAGAAGGATTTCAGGGGAATGATGGTAAAACATGGATCCCATTTCTCAGAAAAGTGGTCATAGACTGAGGGTATGGTTTAGGGCACAGGTTCTCAGAACAGCCAATGTTATAAGGAAGAGTGGAGAAAGAAGGGAGCAGGTTCTGGGAGATGACAATTTTTCATAATTTCTCAAACTTTTAAAAATAACAATAGAATCAATATAACTTTTTCTCAAGTAAACAAAGACCCAACCATAAAAAACATACTTAAGTCATTTTCTGATTAGTTAAGATGCCCATTTCCCCAAAACCAAACAACTCCAAAAGAAAGGACCACGAATAAAATCAAATGGTTCCCAATACTGGTCTCTAGTAACTAACGTGGATGATACATGGAAGGAAGATTTTATAGAAATCTACTAGTAAAGAAATCTTAAAATCTACTCATTTATCCCATTTCCCTGTTTTATTAAAGCGAAGATGATTTTTTCTGTAAACACCTGATAACCTAAAGTAAAACCACTGACACTGAAGCAAATCAATCCATCAATCAACACACATACCAAAAAAAAGAGCCATGTGTATCATTATTAGAAAACTGTCTTTTGCAGTTTCCCAAAGGAAAAACTTTCCATGCATTTCTCACTCCAGAAAGTTATAGTGGTAGCCCTCAATTTGGAAAGCAACCATACCTCTGAAAGAGAGAATCATACAACCCTATAGTTAAAAAGGCAATATTTAAGGATAGTGTTTCTTTATGACCAAAAGAAAGTATCAGTAATGATTCTATGTAAAAGAAACTCTCGTGCTTATAATTTACCACTATCACTGAAAGGAATCCAATGAAAATTAAGGTCACTAAATCCTCAAAGGAAATGTAAAAGCACTAAATTTATATCCTCTGCTGTATCACTTCAGCCCAAGCTGGCTATCGTTGGCAAACATGAAGCGAAGCCCTCTTTTATCATACCAAGTTCTCATTCTCTTACTCTCTCCCTTCTTTGAAGGGCAGCACATTCTGGATGCTTCACTGGGCAGAGTTCCTATGGCAACACACATTAGTTCCAAGGTATCTCCAGAGTCCCACTGGTCACTTCCCAGTGATGACTTTCAGGAAACTCTCAGTCTGTAATGAAGTCCAGTTTGATAAGCAGAAAAAATTTTCCAGTCGATCAGGATGTTTTTAATTGCATTTTCCTCTTTTAGATCAACCTGATCTCCTACCACATTATCTGCTATACTGTATGAACTACACAGCATGAAAAATCAGAGTTGGGGATGGGGGAATGAACCCAAAGTCTAAAGCCCCCGTTAGCTGCACAACCTGGACAATCCACTGTGGGTCTCAGTTTTTTTAACTTTAAAATTAGAATGCTTCGTGGAAATGATGCACACATCTGTAATCCTTGATGCTCCACAAGGCTGATGGCAGATGGATTATTTAAATTGAGAAATTCTAAGGTAAAGCCAATCCTGTGTCCATACTAAGTCTGGCACCGATATTGTGACCGCCCAAAGGAGAAAGGAGGTGAGAAGGGTGTGAAATAAAGTGCCAAGGAAGAGGAAACTGGATTAAGTTGGAAACATAATGGGTCAAGGCTTCGATGTTTTCCCCATTAGCAGTGGGATTGAGCCTTTAAGAGGCCTCTGCACTTCTAACCTGAGTGAGACAGGGAACCCAATCTCAAAAAACAAATAAAATTACATGAGGTGGTACTAAAACTTCCTTTCTAAATCTAAACTCTATAAAACTTTAGAAAATCAGTATTCTTTACTACTATCAAGGACCTGACCGCACCAAAATCATAAGGAAGCTCACAGTCAGGAAGTTCCAACTAACATAAATTCCTCCTATTTTAAGATCTCAAGTTTTAGTTTTGAAGGTGTGCTGGGATAAAAACATGCTACAAAAGAACCAACACTACTTTGATCGAGACCATTGGTGACACACTCAAATTAAAAAGGGCCAATAAATGATAGGTGTGAGCTCGGCAGGCCACAAACTGACTAGGAAAACCACATATTAACCTAAATATATTTCCCAATTACACTTTAATCTGGTTTGTCTGGCACCTCTGATTTAGACTACCAGCTCTTTATTCCATAGATCACACATACACAAAATTACCCATATTTAGTAGAACATATCTGGCTCTCACCTTTATAAACTCAACATTTCTTAAATATATTTTTAAAAAGGGAGATATTTTTTACTGTTAGATACAGAATTATTACTCAGTTATTGAGTAGACTCAGAACATCCAAAGTCCCCGATAAAGTGAAATTTTCAGAAAGCTGAACTATTTAATAACAATTATTGATAAAACATTTCATTTCTCTCACTTTTATGATTTACTGATACATAAGGAAAAGGATGGAAACTTAAATCTCTGAAATTGTTGTTCAGTTGTTTCAGCTGTGTTAACTCTTCATGACCCCAGTTGGGGTTTTCTTGGCAAAGATACTAGAGAGTTTTTTCCACTTCCTTCTCAAATTCATTCAACAGATGAAGAAACTGAGGAAAACAGGGCTGAATGATTTTCCCAGAGGTCACAAAACTAGTGTCTGAGGCTAGATTTGAACTTAGGTCTTCCTGACTCCAGGAATGACACTCTACACACTATACCTCAATACTTTGATAATAGATTTTATAAGTTTTTTAAACTTAATTTTATTTTTTCCCCTCTAATTACATGCAAAAACAGATTTCATAAACTTTCTTGTAGAAAGTTTCCTTGGCTTACTTTCAAGTCCCAGCTAAAATTTCACCTACAAAAATCCTTTCCTGAGATCCTTTGATGCTAGTACCTTTAACTTGATTATCTCACACTTCATCTGTTTTTTACATATTTTTTACATTTTAGCCTTCTTGTACATATTGCTTGAATGTTGTCTCCCCCAATGGATTGGGAGCTTCTTAAAAGCAGGGTTTGTCCTTTACTTTTTTTAATCCCTAGCATGGTGCCTAGTACAGCTTAGTTACTTAATCAATGTTTATTGCCTAACTGGTATACTATGAAATATCCCAGCTGAAGACTTAAGAGACCCAGAGTCCCAATCTCACTTTGGTTTCTACTATCTCTGTCACCTAGAACAAATCACTCAACCTCCCTAAGTCTCAATTTCCTCACCTATACAATGACGGATTCATTCAATGAATGAATTTTATTCAATGGAAAAGAAAAGTTAAAAAAAACAAGGAAAGGAAAAAAAAAAACTTACCGGATGCCATACAAATCTTTCACAGCATTCTCTCCATCCTTTCCTTCTTTCAGTGCTTGCATTTGTAATAACTTCACAACAGCTTTTATTAGGCCATGTGTATTTCTGAAAAACAATATGAAAACCTAATAAATGAAGGGCATACATACAACATAGCATCAGGGTGACCATTCAGTCCAAAGCAATTCGATTCACATTTAATGTATACTGGAGAAAGTAAGGCTCATGACTTTGTGCAACTCTGCCTCTCTTAATCCAATTAATATGTCAGTCAGGACATGAGCCCATGATGTCACTGGTCCTCAAAACAAAAGATGAACAACACTTACAATGATCAGCACAATACTTGGTATCTTGTTAACAGAACCCATAAATTTTGATCCAGAAAACTAGGGAAGAATAAAAGGGAAGATGGAGAAATATGGCAAAAAAAAAAAAGAAAAAATTAAATCTTATTAACATCTTGGAAAGCATACCAATATTTTTAGCTATCGACATAATCTGATATCTAATACTCTGCAAGGGGAAATATCCCTATCGGGTACTGGTTTACCCTACAGACAAGAAAGTTGGGAAGTTGGAGAAACTGGAAGTTTAAGTATCTTCAAGGATAGGACAGGGAATTATACAAGTATATTGAATCTAAATTAATGAAAGCCTTCCTCAGAGTATGACTCACAATGGGTTATTAACAGAAGTCTATGAAGTATATCATTCCCTAGAAGAGAGAAAAAATATAACCAGAATCAATATAACTTCAATGACTTCTAGCCATCTCGTTATCAGTGTCCTTCAAAGAAAAAGATAAACTGATCCCTAAAAGTCAGTTCTACCCTTCTGATAGTTTTTTTGAATACTAGTGGACATATTCTAAGGAGTCAAGAAAAGAACAGCTTATAATAGAAGCAATATAATGGAAATCTATATCATTGTGACTATTAGTATTAGTATCCACTAAAGTTCTAACCCAATGTACTGGCATGGTATGAAAGGGATTTTATGGTCCTGAAAGTCACGCAATTGGAACACAAAAATTGTGGCTGCTTGTATTTCGATTGGAAATGCTTCAGGTAAGGACCTGATGATGTTTTAAACACCTGCCCCCTCAGAACCAGCTTGGCTAAATTCAGAGTTTTATCATTAGACAAGCCACAGAATGGTTAATTTTTTGTTGACATTTTGACACACAGATTGTTCAAAAAAACACTCAAACAAATCCCTTGTCACTGTGTTCTCCAAAGAAATTAGGCAACATTAAATAATAATGGGATTTGCTAAGAATGCTTCTTTTTTTTTCTTTTAAACTCTCAAAGTCCTATTTTCTAGGCTATAAAGTGATTATAATTCAGAACAGTGGAGCCAAGCACTAATGAAAGCACAAATCCTGAAGTAAAATTATTACATATGGCTACTAAATAAGCTGATATTAAGAGCATTAACAGTAAAGTGGATGCTCTCTCTCTCTCTCTCTCTCTCTCTCTATATATATATATATATATATATATGTAAAATATATATACACACACAAATAGACACATATATATACATACACACACATACGTGCATGCACATAGCAGAGGCACATATTTCTGATCCTCACAACAACCCTGTTAGGTCGGTGGTATTATTATACCCATTTTACAAATTATTAAATTGAGGTTAAAGTGAAAGAACTGGCATGACATGGTCACCTAACTACTAAAGTAGATAAAGTGAGAGCTAAACCACTAAACTATTTAAAAGAGTTAAAATTCCTACCTAAGATTCCAAATCCAGGGTTCTATCTGCTGTTCCCTCACACAGATCACTTTCCACACTTTTATTGCTTATTCATTAAAAATAGAGTGAAACTATCTTGAGGGAAGCAATATAGTACAAGAGAAAGTTTACTTGCTGTCAAGTACAAAGATCTGTGTTCAAAATTCACTTCTGAGTCTTGCCATTTGTGGGACTTTGGTCAAATCATTTAACATGTTTGAGCCTAAATTTCCTCATTTATAAAATAAGGACATTAGACAAGATGGTCCCTGAATTCTCTTCCAATTCTGTAATTCTATCCCAAGTGCCAAGGACAGTGTCTGGCAAATAGAAAACACTTAATAAATGTTTGTTCAATTAATGAATATGGCATCAACACCAACCATCATTTAGCAGTCAGGTTTTGTTATCTCTGGAGGGAGGGTGATAATGGTGCACAGGATTTTTTAATCTGAGGCCCATGGCTTCTATCCAAACTATTGTATTCTACCTATATGACCTTGGAAAAGTCTTTTAGCTTCTCTAGACTTCAATTTCCTCTTTTGAAAAATGAGAAGAATGAGCCGACCTTTAAAGTCCCTTTGAATATTAAATTTATGATCCTATGGTCCTAAATATAGTTTTCCTGGCCTTTGGCAAAAGGAATAACGATAAATAGCAGGGAAAACAAGGTTACAAGTACATAACTGATGCATTTATCAAATAATAAAACAACTCTCCAGTTGATTTTTTAGCATAATCTAATATATAATATTAAAGCCAATTTCAATTTCCTGAATTGAAGAGGAAAAAAAAGTAAACACTCAGTAAACAGAGATTTAACTGCAGAGATGACTAGGCAACACATTTTAAAAATCCTCATAATTGAAAATTAACTCCCAAGAGTAAAATTTTGAGAGAATTAACCCATTCTTCTGGCTTCTGACCATAGCAGAAGTCAGGGTGCTTACTTGGAAAAGGGACTTTTCTATATTCCCCTCTCCTTTATTTGTTATGCATGAAAATCCACCAAGCAGTAAGAGATTTTATGAAATATGCTATATATGCTTGCCAGCTCTAAGAAAGGAAGGGAAGAAGTGAAATAACTTGGATCATATAACTTCAGAAAAGTTACATGGAAATTTTTATTACATATAATTGCTTAAAATTACATATATATTACATATAATTATTTAAAAATAAAGTATCTTAAAAATTTAAAAAGAAAAAAAAATTTTTAAAAGAAAAAGAAACTTGCTATATTTTTCTCCCCCTATCAAGCATTTGAAGATTAGCATCGAAAAAACAACCTCAGACATGAATAAATAAGTAGGAAAGAGAAATTAAATGTAAGCCTTTAAACCCAAGAAACTTCTTCCAAAGCCCTGCTTCTGTCATGAGATTGAGGTGAACTATCAAGAGAAGCTCCACTAGCCACCATTTTTTTCCAAGTTCTGAAGTAAAATATAAGCACTCAGGACAAAAAAAAGCATTCCATAAGAATAACTATCATCATCATTTAAAACTTATATTAGCATCACTCCTAGCAGATTGGCTAACATGACAGCAAAGGAAAGCAGTCAATGCTGGAGGGGATGTGGCAAAGTGGGGGCATTAATGCACTGCTGGTGGAGTTGTGAATTGATCCAACCACCCTGGAGGACAATTTGGAACTCTGCCCAAAGGGCGATAAAAGACTGTCTGCCCTTTGATCCAGCCATAGCACTGCTGGGTTTGTACCCCAAAGAGATAATCAGGAAAAAGACTTGTACAAGAATATTCATAGCTGCGCTCTTTGTGGTGGCCAAAAATTGGAAAATGAGGGGATGCCCTTCAATTGGGGAATGGCTGAACACATTGTGGTATCTGTTGGTGATGGAATATTATTGTGCTAAAAGGAATAATAAAGTGGAGGAATTCCATGGGAACTGGAACAACCTCCAGGAAGTGATGCAGAGTGAGAGGAGCAGAACCAGGAAAACATTGTACACAGAGACTAATACACTGTGGCACAATCGAACATAATGAACTTCTCCATTAGTGGCGGTGTAATGTCCCTGAACAATTTGGAGGGATCTACAAGAAAGAACACTATCCACATTCAGAGGAAAAACTGTGGGAGTAAAAACACTGAAGAAAAACAACTGCTTGAATACATGGATGGAAGGGATATAGGTGGGGAGGCAGACTCTAAATAGACATCCTAATGCAAACGACAACATGGAAATAGGTTCTGATCAAGGACACAAGTAATACCCAATGAAATTGCGCATGGGCTGCGGGAAGGGTGGGTGGAGGGGAGGGAGGGAAGGAAATAAAGTGATTATTGTAACCAAAAAAAAAATAAATTAAATTAAATTTCTTTAAAAAAACATATATTAGCAGAGGGAGCTAGGTGGCTCAGTAAATAGAGAACCAAGCCTGGAGACAGGAGATACTAGGTACAAATTTGGTCTCAGATACTTCCTTCCTGGGGGAGTCACTTAACAGGCAACTGCCTGGTCCTTCTGCTCTGGAACCATAACTTAGTATCAATTCTAAAACAAAAGGGAAGGGTTTTTTTAATGAATAAAATAAAATAAAACTTGTATTAGGATATCCATTACCTGTAAGGACTAGGAAAATGTTAAAGTGTATAAGATGTGGGAAAGGGATGGGATTTCTTAAGATAAGTGAGTTAAAACAACTTGGTTCAAGATCAAAGACCATTTGGTGGCAAAATTCCCAATAAGGCATTAAATAGCACAGGTACAGAGCCATGCAGGCCAAAAACACCTCTGTGCAGCTTTTACTAGATGTCTACAGCTGGCTCAAAGTACATGGAGCAAATCCTCAGACAAAACTGTTTACTCAAGTCAACAAGCATGTACTCAGCACCTACACAGTGGAGCTAGGCACTCTTCTAAGTACTGGGGATCCAAAGAAAGATAAAAAAGCAATCTCTGCTCCCAAGAAATACAGAGATGAACAGGCAAAACAACATGCAACAAACAGTGCACCTCAGAGGGAAGGTACTAGTGAGGGGACCCAAGAAAAGCTTCTTGCAGAAGATGGAATTTTGTTATTTATCCTTCATTTTCTAAGAGAATAATGACATCACAAAAATGATATTTTCACTTGCACATAAACTGGATTAAAGTGAGGCAGAACTGCATAAAGTCATCAGCCTCCCAAAGAGGATGTCATCCAAGAGTCATCGAAGTCCAGGGGCAGGACAAAAATCACAACAACTGATGATGGCTGGGGATGCAATGGGTGACCCCAGCATCTTTGATGTCTGACCTAGCTCTAGATGCTAGCCTCTTTCCTGGCCTTTGGAACAAACTGCTCTCATCTACCCATTCCTCCAGGGGAAGTCTTCCCTAATTCACTGACAGGTTGGAGGTCTTTCTGTTGCCCTCCCTAAGTTTATCACAATGGTTTTCCCAAGCTGTGACCACAGAGCATTCTACAGCTTCCTGGAGCCAACAGGTGAGAGCTGGGTGAAAGATGGACACCAAATATGGATGAGCAGCCCTGAAAAGGGCTCGGTGAACCCTCACAGCCAAGGTGCTAGTCCTCCCTGAATATAGTGGGATTTTAGCTGACACTTGAAGGAAGAAAATGAGGAGGGACAGCACTCCAGATACATGGGGGAACCAGAAGAAAGGTATGGAGTCTGGAGATGGAGCATCCTGTGGAAGGAACAGCAAGGAGGCCAGTGTGGATTATGAGTCACACAGAGGCATAAGTAAATAAATATACATATTCATATGGTAAGAGTACATAAAATAAAGGCTAAACCATGAGAAATAACTCAGGAATCAGAGGATCTACATTCACATCTCATCTCTCAGGCTTACTATTTCTGTGCCTGTGTACAAACCTTCACACTTCTGTAAATTAAAGGACTTGGACTGCATAGCCTTTGAAGTCTTCCAGTTTTAATTTGATGGTAGGTTCTATGTTTTCATTACCTTGAGGTTCCTTCCAACTGAAGTTAAAGTTAGCAGATGAGAAAGTCAAAAACTGTTGAAATTGGATGAAATCTTAGATGATCAGGTCAGAGTTTCTTTAACTATTTCTGTCATGAATCCTTAAAGCAGTCTGATGAAACCCAGGGGGGAAACTCCCCTTCTCAGATGTTCTTGAATAAAGGGGAAAAAAAATCTTTAAAAAATAACAATTAAAGGAAATGCTAAAATTCGGTTAGAAATTAGTGAAAATAAGGCTATACTTTCTTTTTTCATCCAAGTTCTAAGAACTTGGGTAAAGAACCACTGATTTAAAGCCATTCCCCCATTTCATGAAGGAAATCAAGCAGCACAGAGTTCATTCTAACAAATCAACAGCTATTTCAAACTTTCTCTTCTTAAGACCACATCCTCCTCCTCCCTCTCAGCAGAGAACCTCAGCTCACACTTCACAAAAAACAGACAATCTTAAAAGAGCTCCTCCTGCTTTTCACCAAAGTCTAACTTCAGATCACTTCAACTTCATCCCCATTCTCTCCTCTTTCTTGCCAATTCTAACCTATTTATTCCTTTGTCCTTGTCACCTCCAACCTTCTCCAGTGTTCCCCTTTGATCATTCTCTCAACTTCTAATTTTCAACCTCTTCTTTCAACCTTTTCAACCTTTTTTTTTTCAACCACTGGATTTTTCTCTCTAACCTACAAACATGTCCAGATGCCCCTCATTTGTTTTCACTAACCCTTACTTTTATCTTAGAATCATTACTAGGTATTGATTCCACAGAGGGAGAATGGTAAAGGCTAGGCAATTGGAGTTAAGTGACTTGCCAGGGGTCAGACATCTAGGAGGGGTCTGAGATCAGATTTAAATCCAGGACTTCCTGTCTCCAGGAAATGGCTCTCTATTTCCTGAGCCACCTAGACCCCTGCTAATAAAATTTTTAAATGATGATGACGGTGGTTCTTATGGGATGCTTTTTTGGTCCCGAGTGCTTATATTTTATTTCAGAAAATGGTGACCAAATTTAAACCCCAAATCTCCAGTCTCCAGGGCTAGTCCTCTATCCACTGAGTAATCTAGTTGTCCTCTCATCCTTTAAAAAAAAAAAAACTCCACTTAACCTCACCATCCTCCCAAACGATCATCCTCCATCACCTCATTTTCACTGCCAACTCCTGGGGCGGGGTAGGGACAAGAGTAATACTAATTACCTTTACTACCTTACATCTCACTTATTTTCTCTCCTGGTTCTTCTCCTACCTGTTTAATACCTTTTCTCAATTTCCTTTTCCTTCAATCCCTTTCCCCATTCATGAGTATTCCCCAAAGTTCTGTCCTGTACTCTCCTCTCATTTCTCTCTATACCAGCTCTTCCAATGATCTTGGCAACTTCTGAGGATTCAACTATCATCTTAATAGTCAAAATATAAGAATTAAGTGCCCACTGTGTAAGCTCTGGGGATACAAATAAAAGCACAAGGTAGCCCTTGTTCTCAAGGAACTCAGATTCAAAGTGGGGAACGACATGCTGTACATGGGGAATGCACATGCTGTACAAACCAGCTATATAAACAGAATGAAGAGGAAATCACCAAATCAGGGGAGGCTCTAGAATGATAGAGGACCGTGAATGGCTTTCTTATAGAACATGAGATTTCATCTGAGACTTGAAAGAATCCAGGAAACAGGGATTAGGAAGGTGACAGCCAGTGAAAATGCCCAGAATTGGGGGATGGAGTGTCTTCTGTGAAGAAGAGCAAGAAGACCAGTGTTGTTGGATGGGTAGAGGAAGAAGCAGAGGTGTAAAATGTAAAGAAAATGCAAAATTCCAGGGGTGGGGGGTGAGGTGGTTATGAAGGGCTTTAAAAGCCAAATAAAGAGGGTTTTCTATTTTATCCTGGAGGTAATAGGAAACCCCTGGAGTTTAATAAACAGATGACTCCCAAATATCCAGCCTTAGCCTCTTTCCTGGGCTCCAGCTATAAAAAATAGACTTGAATACAGGACTACAATCCCCACAAGCCTTTGCTCCACTTCCCCAGAATGCCTTGTAATCTCACCTGGGCCGAGATCGAGAAGGTATTTAAGCTGATTCAAAGGCTTTTGAAAGGCTCTCTTGGCTCTTTTTGGACTTCCGTTTTGGAGCAGGCTGGGAGGTTATTTTGTCTAGGCCTCTGGCCTAGGCACATGTTTCTTACTTGTATATTCTTTAATCTTTAGTCTTCAATAAACCTCTAAAAAAATATAATACTCCTTACAGAGAGAAACTAATTTCTACCTGCCTCAGTCTCCCCGTCTCCCCTAAATTTTAATCTTTACACAGCTGAATATTTCTGATGACCTTCTACATCTTTCCACCCAGATATGCCACAGGCTTCTTGAATTCAGCAAGTCCAAAACAGAACTCTTTTATTTCCCCCTAAACCATCCCACTCCCTGACTTCCGTATTTTTGTCAAGGGCATCGCTACTCATTCCGATTAGCCAAGTTCACAATCAGAACAACCCTTGATTCTTAATTTTCACTCAACCCCTATAAACTATCACTGTCAAATCCTATTGATTTGACTTCTACATAATGTAATAATAGTAGCTAGTTCTCACACAGTGCTTTAGAGTGTGCTAAGTACCTTACAAAGTAATACCACTTTTTATCTTCACAATAATCTTGCAAGATAGAGGCTATCCGTATCCCCATTTTACAGTTGAAAAAAGCTGAGGTAAATAAAGATTATGTGACTTGACCAAGGTCACACAGCTAATAAGTTTCCTCAGTGAGATTCAAACTCAGGTCTTCCTGATTCTAAGTCCAGAGTTCTGGCTATCTAGCTGCCTTCTCTCTCTCTCTCATATGCCTCCCCTTCTCTCCATTCATAACAAAAAAAAAAAAAAACACTCTAATTCTTACCATTAGTCTCTTAGCTGGTTTCTCTAAAAATAGTCTACCCCCCCACAATCTAAACTACTGCTTAACTGGTATCTCTTTCTAAAGCAGAATCTGCTCATGTAAAGTTCAGTAATTCTCTATTACCTTAAGAACAAAATATGAACTCTTCTGTTTGGCATCTAAAGCCCTACACAATCTGACTCTCCTTCCTGGGTTAATGGTGCACTGCTGCCCTACAAGTACTCTGTTCTAGAACCCAATTGGTCTATTTGCCATTCTGTTTATAACACACCACGTCATGACACTGTCTTTTTCCCCCAATACTTCTGTTTTGCAGTTACATGTAGAAACAATTTTTGACAATTGGTTTTTGACATTAAAATTCAGATGTTCTCCCTCCCAAGGCGGTGAGTAGTCTGAGATAGGTTATACCAGTATTTTCATGTAATACATAGTTCCATATCTCTCAGATCACAGCAGAAGACACATCACAAATACAATAGGAGTCTCACGAAGGAAATAAAATAGAAAACGGCATGCTTTGATCTTTAGACTAATGGCTTCCCATGCCTGGAATGGACAGAACGTTGCAGAGTGAAGCAGGGCAAGCATTCTGTCCTCTGGCAGATGGGGAGACAAACAGAAAAGCTGGACTTTCCTGAAGTCACATGGGCAGTTCGGACAGGAACTGAGACTCAGAGGCAAGAGGCTTGACCACAGCCAAGTCACTTCACTCCTATGAGTCCCCATTTCACGAATTTCCTGATTTATAAAATGAAGGTTTTGGACCAGTTGATTCCTAAAGTTCTTTCCAGTAATAATCAGAGAAGGTAGTCTGGGACGAGTATCAATATTAGTCCGTCCAGCTGTTATTAACTACAGTTTAGATACACTAATTAGACTTTTAGATAAAGGAAGATGCTTATGCAGAAAGGATTCTTTAACACCATAATTAGAAATTGGCTTGAGGGTATGAAAGGAAAAGAGAAGCTGGGCTAAGAGACAAGGTCAAGAAATCTATTAGTCCTTTGTCACTTTTAAATAAGATTTAACTAAGTGAGGTCAGCAAAACAAATTAAAACCTACAAATGCAAGACAGAATGGAGCTCATTTTTTAATCATTTCAGACTGCAGCTAAAGTTTGAGGTTGAATTGTTTTCAGTCTGTGGTGAGAATTTTTCCCTTGGTCTTGGCCAGAGCCCCAAACAAGTCTCCCTCATGGGTTCCCCTAGTCCTACAAAGTACAAGAAAATAAAGGGCTGAACTAAAGGTAAAACTACAATAATCCAGGAGGGTAGGAAGCCCCCAGTTCTCCCAGGTTGCCGGCCAAGTTTTATAAAGCACTTGTGCTTTAGCCAAAGCTTTTATCTTAGAACTCCACCACCAGGCTCCCTCCCCCAAAAAACTGGATAAAAAAATGATTTCTTATTCAACTATCCATAATCCCAAGTCCATGTAATTCACAGAGATATGAGCTACATGACACAATCATTCTTAACAGGTGCACCTCTGTGATTTCTTCTGCCAAAACTTGGCAACACTGAATCCAATCACGTTAGCTGGGATCCCACAAAAGGGATTTTGAATGCCCTGGGCAAAATCCTGCAAAGTCGATCCCTCCGAGACCTGAGGAATCTCAGATGAGATGTTTTGATTTTCTCAAATGTAGAATGTACAAAATTGC
This sequence comes from Monodelphis domestica, assembly GCF_027887165.1. Taxonomy (NCBI): domain Eukaryota; kingdom Metazoa; phylum Chordata; class Mammalia; order Didelphimorphia; family Didelphidae; genus Monodelphis; species Monodelphis domestica. Next base: position 256,351,593 of record NC_077233.1, read on the forward strand.
ATGCCCCTTCCTGCAGAGCGGCCCATTGGGGAGCTCAAAAGGCAAACACATGAAATGCCTACCCAGCTTACTGGCACGTAACCCTCCTACCAAGCACCTTTTAAAGAGAAAGGGGGGTAGGGGAAAGGCAAGGAGGCAGTTCAACCGAAATTACAGGCTGTCACGACACCTCAATATCAAAAACTGAAAACCTTGTTCCACAAGAAAGTACGGTTTTTATTCACAATCCCGTTACTAAGCAACTATAACAAAGGCTGCGGGAGGTTTCTGGATCCCGGTGCAGCTAAAGGCAAAAATCTAACAGAAGAAAAAGAGGAAACTTCTCACTTTGGAAATCTTTAACATTAGGAAAAAGCCAAAGCTCAGAGTGTGGAATCAAATGGTAATGGGGGGGGGGGGCCGAAAGGGGGGGACAGTTCTTTAAAAGTTTTCAAAACACAAAAAATTATAGTTTCCGCCTTGGCTTCAGTTTTGATTCAGTCATATAATTGGTGATGACATTTTTCATAATTTGTTTCCTAAGATGTTCCTACTTAATGTATACAATAATGTATAATGTATCCCTCTTAACCTTAATGAATACTTTTTTTCTAATTCTTTTTAATGATTTAAAAAACCAAATCTCCCCTCAAAAAAAAATTCCTCTCAAATCCAATTCTTTGTTTACAGAAGCTACTTATAAATAACTTAAAGTTATATGTTGATTCAGGATTGAACTAGGAGGATACTGCTGGGTAACAGAATGTTCCTTTGAAGAGATGGTCTCTGGAGCAAAGTGTATACTTTCCCAGCCACTCCCTGAAGTTCAGACAATGACAGCTTTGCAAATGTCAGTCCTTTTTCAAAGTCAGACTACACAATGTGGCTGACTCCAGACCAGGACTCCTCAAACAGTGGGTTAGGGATCCTGGGGTGGTGAGGTGGAAGAGACAGGATGGAATGGGTCAGACAACTTCCAAGGGAGTTACGATGACCAGAATTGTCATACTAGCAGTTCATAGCAATTAGAAGAACTTCCCTCTTTCACTTCTGGTCCATTCCCTCTCCCAATTGTCAAATTTTGCTTTTCTGCAATAATGCTTAAAGACTGAGGTTACAAAATTTATCCTGCTCTTCTGAAGCAACATTGATTCTCTGGGGCTTTTTTTTTTGGGGGGGGGGGTCTATCTATAGGAATTAGGGGAAATTCTTAGGGCAACATTTTTTAGCTAAGTTGTTTCTTAGACAAGTGTTTGTTCAAATTTTATTTTTTTTTAACTTGACAGACATAAAAAACATGAGTATTTCTACATGCAAAAAAAATAGAGAAAGAATTGGATATGAAACCAAGAATTTTATAATGTACCTTTGTTTTTAGTTTCTTCTAATATACTAAATTCAGCATATTAGATGACCCACTTTGCCTGTTTGACCTCATACATATTTCTACCCTCTTCTGTCTTTTTTTCTCCAAATACTTCACAGAGTTTTTCTTTCTGTTTTTCTAAAACTAGCTCTTCACCTTGCACCCAATCTTCTGTCCCACTTAAAAAAAAATCTATAATAAATTAAACTCTCTCATAAAACAGATGCAACTATTGATCATATTAAAAAAATGTATTATCATCCTCTATCTTTTGTCCCTCACCTATCTTTAAGGGAAAATGCTTTATCCTCTCCTGTGAATTCATGGTTTTTCCCTGAGTCAATGAAAAATCTGAAATATTTCAACATTTTTTTAAGAGTGATAACAGCATTGTCACTATATAATTTGTTCTCCTTGTTCTTTCTGTTCACTTCATTCTACATCAATTCATAAAAATCTTCCCAGTTTTTCTCTGAATTCATCTCTCACCATTTCTTATATAATTTCATCATATTTATATGACATAATATGTTCAATCCTTCATTAACTGATATACACTTCCCTTGGTTTTCAGTACTTTACCACAAAAAAAGTGCTATTATAAACCTAGACAAGCAGATGTCAAGGTGACTATTTCTTTGATCTCTTTGGAGTATAAATCTACAAGTGATATCACAAGATCATTCCCAGTATCTTTGGAGTTCATTATATGACTTATTAAATTTCTTTTACTGAGATAATTGTATTACTTCTCTATTTGTTCATGTACTAATCTGGGTATCTTATATTTTTATAAATATCCATTTCACTTATGAATTTTGTTGGCATATAATTGGGAAAGTTTCTAATTTCTGTTATTTCTTTTTCATAAGTCATAAATTCTTTGTGTTAAAATAAGTTGATCAAAGTGTGTAGTAATATAAATTTTTTCCGAAAGGTTACCTTGGCTGTATATCAAAAGTTTGGGTACATATAATAGCCTGATATTTTCTTCAATGAAACTATTATTTTAATGATTTATTCCTTAGTCCATTTTTTTTGGATTGAATGATTTACTCTACATTTAAGCCAAATTTTTTTTTCCCCTCAAAGGGTCTATATTGATTACATTTATTGTATTGTAGGTAGTATAGAATATACTAAATATTTCTGTTTTTCTCCATTGTTATATGAGATTTTAATGTTCTAACAAAATACATAAAGGTGTTAAAAATAGCTGACGTACACATACATCTGTGTAGGTACAGGTATGGAGAGGAATATATTTGTATGCACAAACCATTTTTAATTCCTATTCCGGAAACTCCTAAAAACTAAAATATCTAAATTTTTTATACTCCTACTCAGGCCCAAAAGACTATAAAACTATGGATACCCTTTGATCCTGTAATACCACCACTGAGTCTGTATCTCAGAGATAATAAAAAAGGGCAAAGGACCTACTTGTACAAAAATAGTTATAGCAACTCTTTGTGGTGGCAAAGAATTGGAAATTATGGGAAGGTCTATCAATTCAAGAATGGCTAAACAAATTGTGGTATATATTGCTGATAGAATGATACTGTGTTATAAGAATTGATAAGTAAAATGATTTCAGCTGAGCAAAATAGAACTAGGAGAACATTGTTCTTCATTCTGTATTTAAGGCCTACAATTCTTCTCAAGTTTCTCTGAAACTGTCCCTTTCACTATCTCCTACAGGAAATCTGGCACTGGAACAGAATACAAAAAAATAGGAATTCAAATCTAGCTTTAGCACTTAGTAGCTATGTTACCTTAGACAACTATATTAACCTGTACCTTCCTATTTCCACATCCATAAAAGGGAAATAGCTCTTATCTTGCTGGGTTGTAATAAAGATCAAATGAACTTTAAAGTACTATCCACAAACAGAAGCTACTGTTGCTATTATTAGTACATTGTGTAAATATATAATAACTACATAAAGGGACATGTATAATTGCTAGGTATTCTCATTATTATCAGGACTACATTTAGATACCATAATCTGATCACCACGCCTCCTAACTTTCCTTTTTTCAAGGAGTAAAAAAGCTGTTTTAAATAATTTTGTACACGAGTTCCCCTTCCTCTATTTTTAATTACATTAGATGGTGTATTTCTTTTCCCTTCTTTTTCGTTCTTCTCTTAAGACCGTCAATCCAGAACAAAAAGGCATTAGAAGTCTGAAGGGTAAATTCTCTCTTCTCCCCCTATTAAGTTACAAGCATTTCATCAATGCTGTTCCAATTCCACTGATCAAATTTTTTTGCCTTTTTAGGTTTCTCTTGGTTCCTGTATTTTAATTGCAAAGTTTCTCCTTAGGCCTGTTTACTGTTCTTTAAAAAAATAAAATAATATTTATTAGCACAATGTCTGGCAGATACTTTTATATAAATGATAGTTCGTATCATTATTATGATTATGATGGTGATGATGTTCTTTTGTGACCTTTGACACCATTATATTAACAGCAAATAGTCAGATTTTTTTCTTAAATATTCTATACAATAAAAAATTTTATACTTGGAAAATAGTTGGACTTTTCATGATTGACTTTCTTGTAACAGACTTCTAAAGTATGTGATCAGCTCTAACACTCTTCTCTTATTAAGGATAAATAATAAGGACAGGTAGGTATCTATCTCAGCAGAAAGAGTGTCAATTTTGGAGAGATGGGAGGTCCAGGGTTCAAATTTGATGTCAGACACATACTAACTAGCTGCGTGACCCTGGGCAAGTCACATAACCCCCAATGCCTAGCCCTTTCTGCTCTTCTGCCTTGGAACTAATACCTAGTATCAATCTAAGACACAACATAAGGGTTATTTTTTTTTTTAAAGAATAAATAATAATATAGTTTCAGATAAAAAGGACAGAAAATCATTGTAACCAGGGGAACTTTCCAGGCAAATAAAAAACTGTGAAAGTAACCAAAGGATATGACTGGAAATAATAGCAATATGGTATCTTTTACCGTCAGAGATTCAAAAATATTAGCAAACTGCTGAATACGATCAATTTAGTTTTTCACCTTTGTTACAGTCAAAATTTGTACATGTAGATCTTCCTCAATACTACCATCCTCTCACTGTCCCACTTCCGATTTGCTGGTCCTTTTCACTGAAGGCTCTGTAACGTACACTTTATAATTCAGAAATTTTCCTTAGATAGGAGGTGAAGTCAAGATGGCAGCGTAGAGGCAGCAAAAGTTCAGACCTCTGAAAACCCTTCCTTACCGATTACAAACTAAATGCTCCCAGGGGACTGAAAATCAAACCTAACAAGACAGAGCCAAGGAACCCTCCTGCTAGACTCAATTTAAAAGGTAAGCCCCCAAAAGCCAGGAAGGAACAAGGAAGGTCCCAGGACCCCTCCCCTACCCAGAGCACTAAGCCTCCAGCAGTAGCTAGAACTTCTGAAGGGGCAAGGATGCTGGTCTGGAGGGAGTACCTTACCGGCAAAGCTGTGCCAGGCTCAGAGCTTCAAACAGGCGGTGGGAAAGCAGTTAGAGAAGAAGTGAAGAGTGCAGAGCAGGCAGCCTAGTTGCAGCACAGGAGACACTCCATATTGTCCCACCATCCTTTCTAGAGGTTTTGGCCTCAGGGCACATCCAGCTCTGCAACTCAGCTAGACTTAATCCCATAAAGAACTCCAGAGCAAAGGGAATTTCAAGCTACAACACCCCTCCCCCATAGACTGCACTGAGAGATCTGCTGATAGAACTCCAAGGGTGAAGACTGACAGAAAAGACCAAACTCACAAAAAAAAAAAGAGGAGAAAAGCTCAGGCAACTGCAGGGAGTAAAGAAGGGGTAAATATAAGGAAACAACAGAAAGAAAAAAAAGAAATTACAATCGACAGATTCTAAACAGGAAATAAACAAAGAGCAAATGGAACAGAGAAGGATGAAAAAACATCAAGCAAAAACAAAGAAACTCCAATGAATTGGATACAGGCCTTGGAAGAACTCAAAATACAATTCAAAATACAATTAAGAGAGGCTGAAGACAACTGGGAAAAAAACTTAAAAAGTAAGATAAGTCATCTGGAGACACAAAACTGTCCCTTCAAAGCCAAAATTAATCAGCTTCAAAATGAGGCAAAGGGGAAGAGAGATGAGGCAAAGAAGATGAAAGATGAGACAAAGCAAGAGACTTCACAAGGCAGCAGGACACTATAAAACAAAATTTAATGAATGAAAAAATTGAAGAAAATATGTAGCACCTCATTCACAAAACAGAAGATTTAGAAAATCATTCAAGGAGACAACTTAAGAATCATTGGTCTACCGGAAGACCATGACAAAAGAAAAATCCTGGACACCATACTACAGGAAATTATCCAAGAAAACTGCCCTGATATTTGAGAACAAGAGGGAAAAGTAGAGATTGAATGAATCCACAGATCGCCTCCTGTACTTAACCCCCAACTGACAACACCCAGGAATGTTATAGCCAAATTCAAGAACTATCAGAACAAGGAAAACATATTACAACCTGCTAAGAAGAAGTCATTCAGATACCATGGAACCACAGTGAGGATAACACAGGATCCGGCTGTATCTACACAGAAGGTGCGAAAGGCATAGAATATGACATCCCAGAAAGCAAGGCAACTAGGTGTAGGTCTACAACCAAGAATCAATTACCCAGCAAAACTAACCATATTCTTACAGGGGAAAGTATGGACATTTAAAAAGTAGAAGAATTGCAAGCACTTGTAAAGAAAAGACCAGACCTGAACAGAAAATTTGATGCCCAAGCACAGAACTCAAGAGAATCATCAAAAGGTAATTAAGAAAGAAGGAAAAAAGAAAAACAAAACCAAAAAAAAACGTTTTTAAGAGACCCAGTAAGTTAAAATATGTATCCTTATAAAAAAAAGAGGTCATTGGTAACTCTTAAAAAATGTTATCATCATCTGTGCAGCTAGAAGAATTAAACTTAGAAGAAACAGTGACAAACTATATATGATGAAATGCCAAGACATAAATATGTATATAGATATATGTATGCATAAATACATACATGTGTGTATACATATACACCCACACAACTAGAACTAAAAAAAGGAGGTTAATACTAAAAGAAATGGGAAAAGAAACAAAAGGGGGTCAGTTTATATTTCACAAAGAAGCTCATGGTGGGAGGGGGGAAAACATCAGTACACTGGAAGGGTAAAGAGGTTGGAGAAAGAAAATATTCAACTCTTAAGCTTATTGAAATTGGCTCAAAGGGGGAAGAAAAATCAAATACACTGGGACAGAGAATTGATTTGCGCCCTATAGGGAAATAGAAGGATAACAAACTGACTGGTGGGGAGGGAAGCAGTACAAGAAGGTGAGAAGGTTGGGGGGGGGGGTGAATCTTAAAATTTCTCAGACTCTACTCCAGAAGATTTGATTAAGCTATTCCTTATTTTAAACAAGGAAGGTACTTGATCAGGAATGTATTGAGAACTTTACATTACTCCACCCATACTTAGGCATACTTTAGGGGAAGATAAAGTCTTAAAACTCCTTACTGAACAATGAAAAAGTACTTAACCCATACTTATAGAGAGGCCAAGCCCTTAAAATAGGTCTATTTTTAAAGCTAATACAACAGGGTGCTAAGTACCTATAAAGGTCAAATTAATCACTAAAAGGCCTGGCAACATGCAAACTTGCAAGGAACAAGCTTAACAAGAGGTAAGAAGTACTCAGAAGATATAATCTACTCAGATAAGGTAAGAACTAAAAATTAAGAATGGGCTGTCCTAGGAAAAACGTCTACTGTGATTGGTAGATGTAAAAATTTAGGGGAGGTGACACAAGAGAAAATTTTCTTTAAAAAAAAGGAGCTGGAGGGCTCTGGAGTTAGTTCAGCTTTGGTAGCTGAGTTGGAACTCAGAAGAGTTGGAGTAGCTGGGTCTCTGAACATTAGAGTCTTGCTTGGAAGAATCTTGTGGTGAGTGATTAAAGAATGACTAGTCTCTTAAAGCTCAGGCCTAGGCCAATGGCCTAGGCCCTTTCCTACTATTTCCTCTTACTCTGTCCTTCTCCCTTTCTTTAATTCCTTCATTTATATTAATTAAAATCTCCATAAAACACAGTTGACTTGGGTATTTAATATTTGGTAATTTTTCCCATGGTGACCACTTATTTTTTTATTTAAATCAAGACATCTTTACAGTTTGGCAATTCACAGTCTTGAACGCACATTTTCGCAGTCACAGTTTATGGCAACCACTCTTTTATCACTAACAGGGGGGTAGTATGAAAAGACTGTGAAGAAAATAAGAGGGGAATAATAAGGGAGGGGGGTAGAAAGGGAAGTAAAATAAGGGTGGGAATTAGAGGGACTGATTAAAAACAAAACATTGGTGAAGAAGGAAATAGAGAAACTAGAAAAGGCAGGAATAGGAGAGGAAATCAAAATGCTGGGAAATACACAGCTGGTGATCATAACTCTGAATGTGAATAAAATGAACTCACCCATAAAACACAAGCAAATAGAAGAGTGGATTAGAAAGCAAAACCCGACCATATGATGTCTACAAGAAACACACATGAGAAAGGTAGACACACATGGGGGAAAAGTAAGAGGATGGAGTCAAATCTATTGGGCATCAACTGATAAAAAAAAAAAGGTAGAAGTTGCAATCATGATATCTGACAAAGTAAAAATAGATCTAGTTAAAAGAGATAGGGAAGGTAATTAAATCCTGATAAAAGGCAGCAAAGACAATGAGGAAATATCAGTACTCAATATGTATGCACCAAATGGCATAACAAAGAAATTTCTAAAGGAGAAACTAGTAGAGCTCAAGGATGCAATAGATATAAAAACTATACTAGTGGGGGACCTGAACATTCCTCTATAAGAACTAGATAAATCAAACAAAAAAAATAAATAAGAAAGAGGTAAGAGAAGTGAATGAAATCTTAGAAAAATTAAGAATTAGCATATATGTGGAGAAAAATAAACAGGGACAAAAAAGAAATACACCTTCTTTTCAGCAGCACATGGTACATTCACAAAGATCAGAAATGATCTAGATCATAAAATCATTGCAAACAAGTACAATAGAGCAGAAATAATAAACGCAACCATCTCAGATCACAATGCAATGAAAATAATCATTAGTAAGGGTACATGGAGAGAGAAACAAAAAATTAGTTGGAAATTAAACAATGCACTTCTCTAGAATCGGTTAAAAAACAAATCATAGAAACAATTAATAACTTCATTGAAGAAAATGACAATGATGAGACATCCTTTCAAAACCTATGGGATGCAGCCAAAGCAGGACTCAGGGGGAAATTTATATCCTTGAGTTCATATATTAACAAACTGTAGAGGGCAGAATTCAATGAATTGGGCATGCAAATTTAAAAAATTAGAAAGTGAACAAATTAAAAATCCACAGATGAAGACTAAATTAGACATCCTAAAAATCAAAGGAGAAATTAATAAAATTAAAAGTCAAAGAACTATTGATTTAATAAATAAGACTAGAAGTTGTTAATTTGAAAAAACAAATAAAATAGACAAAGTACGGGTCAATCTAATTTAAAAAAGGAAAGAAGAAAACCAAATTGACTATACAAGATAAAAAGGGAGACCACACCACTAATGAAGAGGAAATTAAGGCAATCATTAAAAACTATTATGTTCAATCATATGGCAATCTAGGTGATGTAGATGAATATTTACAAAAATATAAATTGCCTAGACTAACAGAGGAAGAAATAGATTACCTAAACAACCCCATATCAGAAAAAGAAATTGAACAAGCCATCAAAGAACTCCCTAAGAAAAAATCCCCAGGTCCAGATGGATTCACAAATGAATTCTATCAAACATTCAAAGAACAACAGAATTCCAATACTATAAAAACTATTTGACAAAATAAGCAAAGAAGGAGTTCTACCAAATTCCTTTTATGACACAAATATGGTACTGATTCCAAAGTCAGGCAGGTCAAAAAGAGAGAAAGAAAACTACAAACAAATCTCTTTAATGAATATGGGTGCAAAAATATTAAATAAGAAACGAGCAAAAAGACTCCAGCAAGGGATCACAAGGATTATTCACTATGACCAGGTAGGATTCATACCAGGAATGCAAGGATGGTTCAATATTAGGAAAACCATCCACATAATTGACCATATCAACAAGCAAACTGACAAAAATCACATGATTATCTCAACAGATGCAGAAAAAGTCTTCGACAAAATACAACACTCATTCCTATTGAAAACACTAGAAAGTTTAGGAACAGAAGGGCCTTTCCTAAAAATAATAAACAGTATATATCTAAAACCATCAGCAAACATCATCTGCAATGGGGATAAACTAGAAGGCTTCCCAATAAAATCAGGAGTGAAACAAGGATGCCCATTATCACCTCTATTATTTAACATTAAACTAGAAACACTAGCTGTAGCAATTAAGAGAAGAAAAAGAAATTGAAGATACTAAAATAGGCAACAAAGAGACCAAGCTATCACTCTTTCCGCATGATATGATGGTCTACTTAAAGAATCCTAGAGGTGGCGGCTGGGTGGCTCAGTGGATTGAGAGTCAGGCCTAGAGACAGGAGGTCCTGGGTTCAAATATGACCTCAGACACTTCCCAGCTGTGTTACCCTGGGCAAGTCACTTGATCCCCATTGCCTAGCCCTTACCACTCCTAGTATTGACTCCAAGACGGAAGGTAAGGGTTTAAAGAAAAAAGAAAAATTTAAAAAAAAAAGGAATCCTAGAGAATCAACCAAAAAGCTAGTCGAAATAATCAACGACTTTAGCAAAGTTAGAGGATACAAAATAAACCCACATAAGTCATCAGCATTTCTATATATCTCCAAGACATCTCACCAGCAAGAATTAGAAAGAGAAATTGGATTTAAAATCACCCTAAACAATATAAAATACATAGGAATCTATTGATTGCTCATGGGTAGGGCAAGCTAACATAATAAAAATGACAATCCTTCCCAAATTCATTTACTTATTTAGTGCCATACCCATGGAACTATCAAAACACTTTTTTACTGAATTAGAAAAAAACCATAACAAAGTTCATTTGGAAGAACAAAAGATCAAGGATATCCAGGGAAATCATGAAAAAAAAATGCAAAGGAAAGAGGCCTTGCAGGACTAGATCTCAAACTATAATGCAGTGGTCATCAAAACAATTTGGTACTGGCCAAGAGACAGAAAGGAGGATCAGTGGAATAGACTTGGTGTAAGTCACCACAGCAAGACATTCTATGATAAGCCCAAAGATCCCAGCTTTTGGGACCAAAACCTACTATTTGATAAAAACTGCTGGGAAAATTGGAAGACAGTATAGGAGAAATTAGGTTTAGATCAACATCTCACACCCTATACCAAGATAAACTCATAATGGGTGAATGATGTGAATATAAAGAAGGAAACTATGAGCAAATTAGGTGAACACAGAATAGTATCCTTGTCAGATCTTTGGGAAAGGAAAGACTTTAAAACCAAGCAAGAGCTAGAAAAAAAATTACAAATTGTAAACCTCAAATTTCCTTAGACTTATAAATGTTGGAAATTTCACCATTGGGATATTTCATACTTGGAAAATTTCTTACTGATAGTCTATTGGAATGGGAACTCCATTGGCATGGGAGGTTCCTTCTCTTCCCTTCTTAAGATTACTTTAGGACAGAAACCCTTTGCTGAACAATGGAAAGGACTTTGACCTATGCTTAAGCATAGAACAGGAATTTCTTTGAGTCTTGATTGATTTTAGAATTGATACAATGGAGATACTTGGAATAAATCTCCACCCTATTCAGTCCTAATAGGATTGAGTAAGGGCTGCAGCCTAGATCAAAATTTAATTATTCCAATCTCTACCCTACTCAAGTTAACAGGATTTAGAAAGGGCTGTAGCAAAGGAGTAAAGATTTAATCATTTGAAAAATATGACCTTCAACAGACATGTGCAAAAGCCAGAAACCTCTGGGCGGTCCTGGGTTAAGCGAGAGCCTCCATTGACAGGGAAATTGATGAAGAGTGATTGGTAGATGTGAGGACTGAGGGGAGGCAACTTGGATGGTTTCCGAAAAGATAGGAGGGTATGAAGGTGGAGGGTGTGGAGTTTTTTGGTCGGTGTGGTTCCTGGGCTCTGGGAAGGCTTGCTCTGAAGGAAGCTGAAGGTGGGGGGCCTCTGAGACTGTTTCTCCATTTTGGACACGTGAGTAATAGGGACTGATCTCTTTTCTTTGCCCCAGCTATCTAAGGGCTTGGGCCTTTTGGCCCAGCCTAAACAGAAGGGGTATTTAAGCCCTATTCCCTTCTCTCCCTTTTTCTCTCTCTCTATCTCTAATTCCTTTCTTACTCCTATTGTAATTAAACTCCAAAAAAGGCTGACGGCTGACTTGAGTTTTCATTTAGGAATTACATAGCTGAATTCCTTGGCGACCTTAAATTAATATATATCAGTCTTTTAAAGTGATTCCCTTGTTACAAAATTATAAAATCAATAAATATCATTACATCAAATTAAAAAGTTTCTATACAAACAATGCGACCAAAATTAAAAGAGAAGCAACAAATTGGGAAACATTCTTCATAACAAAAAACTCTGACAAAGATCTAATTACTGAAATTTATAAAGAACTAAACCAATTGTTCAAAAAAATCAAGCCATTCTCCAATTCATAAATGGGCAAGGGACATGAATAGGCAATTTTCAGTTAAAGAAATCAAAACTGAATAAGCACGTGAAAAAATGTTCTAAATCTCTTATAATCAGAGAGATGCAAATCAAAACAACTCTGAGGTATCACCTCACACCTAGCAGATTAGCTAACATGACAGCAATGGAAAGTAATGAATGCTGGGGGGATGTGGCAAAGTAGGGACATTAATGCATTGCTGGTGGAATTGTGAATTGATCCAACCATTCTGGAGGGCAATTTGGAATTATGCCCAAAGGGCGATAAAAGACTGTCTGCCCTTTGACCTTTGATCTAGCCATAGCACTGCTGAGTTTGTACCCCAAAGAGATAATAGGGAAAAATACATGTACAAAAATATTCATAGCTGTGCTCTTTGTGGTGGCAAAAAAAATTGGAAAATGAAGGGATGCCCTTCAATTGGGGAATGGCTGAACAAATTGTGGTATATGTTGGTGATGGAATACTATTGTGCTCAAAGTAATAATAATGTGGAGGAATTCCATGTGAACTGGAATGACCTCCAGGAATTGATGCAGAGTGAGAGGAGCAGAACCAGGAAAACACTGTACACAGAGACTGACACACTGTAGTACAATTGAATGGAATGGTCTTCTCCATTAGTGGCAATGCAGTGATCCTGAACAACTTGGAGGGATCTAAGAGAAAAACCACTATTCACATTGAGAGGACACACTGAGGGAGTAAAAACACGGAAGAAAAACAATTGCTTGAATACATGGGTCGAGGGAATATGGTTGGGGATGTAGATTCTAAATGAACATCCTAGTGCAAACACCAACCACATAGAAATAGGTTTTGATCAAGGACACATGTAATACCCAGTGAAATTGCGCATCAGCTCCAGGAAGGGTGTAGATAGGGGAGGAAGGGAAAAAATATGATTCTTGCAACCAAGAAATAATGTTATAAACTAATTAAATAAATTAATTTAATTTTTTGTAATTAATAATATGAAAAAAGAATTTGAGTGATAATACATATACACCCCAATGGAACTGCTTGTTGGTTAAGTCCAAGAGGTTAGAGGGAAGAAGAGAGGGAGACAACAAGGATCATGTAACCATGGGAAAAAAATTTTTTTTTTAATTTAAAGGTTAAAAAAAAGGAAATTTTCCTTAGTGTTAAAACTCTTCCTTTCATATTCTGACCTGCCCCCTTCCAGGAAACACCACAATCCAGTGCTTCCTTTCCTGTGCTGACTACTGCACCTTCTCTGCCACCCTCTAACTCACTACAGGAATACTGCTTGACGGAAAACCACTTTCACACCCTCCCCATCAACCCTTATTACCCCAAGAAAATCCCCTTTCATTCAGGGTTCAATATGCCCAATTTTATCACCCAAATCAGATTGTAGTAGGTGTTATCTGCTGACCCCACCAGACACTCTCTTCTTTGTCAATGAGTTAATGATATCCAAGCTAACTTTATCCCTTATCCCTGAAACACCTGAACTGGAACTGAGAGACTTTTAACTACATGTAACTATTCCCTGTTCCTTAACCTGATCATTTTTTCCAAGTTATAATCCTCTTCCATTAGCCCTCAGATACACCAAAGATGGTCACACCATTGATCTAGCCATCACTAACAAACCCTACACATCCATCATTCAGAAACTCAAAAGTTCTTTAATCCAATCATTCTCCTATCATTCCATCTCTCCCCATGCCTCATTCTTCTCAATCTATCTTGTCTTCCCAACCCAACAAGATATCTCTCTACATCCCAATATTTTGTGTGCACTCACCCCTCCTCTGGCTATCCTCTCCATGCTTCCTAATTTTTAGCTCTTAGTGAACCAACTCAACTGTTCAGTCTACTCAACTCTTGACTATTTCTCCACTCATATAACCATTTCCCCAGTTCAGACCCTCAGTGCCTCTCATAAATGGACTCCTGAAACAGTCTTCTTTTTGATCTCCCCATCTCCAATCAAATCCACCCTCCTTTCAGCAGTCAAAGCAATTTTCCTAAAAAAGAGGTTCTTTTTCTTTCTTCAACTCCTACTTTTTGTCTTAATAACAACTCCAAGAAAGAATGGAAGGGGTTAGGCAAACAAAGGTTACGTGACTTACCCAGAATCACACAGCTAGGAAGTGTGTGAGGCCAGATCCAATTGAATGCCACCTAGATGCTCCTCTAAAACAAGGTTTTAATCCTATTATGTGTGTCTCTTTCTTTATTGCTTGGAGACCCAAACCTGGGATCAAATGGTCTAGGCTTATAATCCTCAGTTTGGCATCAAAAACTCTTGACCACCTCCTAGCTTTCTGGTCTTCTTGCACATATAGTTCCTCCTTTGGTCTCCAATTTGGAGTCAAACAGAGCAACTCATGATTCCAAACAGGACACTCCATGTCTCATCTTCATGCCTCTGCACTGACCATCCCACATGCCTAGAAGCTTGCTCCCTCCTCACTTTCACATCTCAGAAACACTGGTTTTCTTCAAGCTACGGTGCAGCTATCACCTTCTTTTTAGGATATAATAAAACCTACCTGCCAGGGTTGTTGTGAGGATACTAAGATAATATTTGTAAAGTGCTTTATGAACCTACAGAAAACAAGTATATTGTATTTCATTTTAGAACGTCAAGATGCTCCTTTTGTAAATGTAATTTACAACTTCTTAAGAATGTGGGATATATCTCACATTCATAAACACAAACCCAACAAAACCATATTTTTGGTGGAACAATCAGAAAGAAAGCCACTCAAAATTATAGTAACTTGCAATGAAAAGGAATATTATGGGGAATATTGGAGTCAGGATGATCTGGGTTTATAACTCATGCCTCTGACACAACACTAGCCTGTGACCAGGAATAAGTCATTTTAACTTCTATGAAATTCAGGTTCGTAATCTGTAAAACAAGGATAATACATATAGTTTCTAAATCATACAGTTACCGGGAGAGGCAAATTATACACACACACACACACACACACACACACTCATATGTATTAAGACAAATGTTAGTTGTTATTGTTATTTTTTTAACTCGTACTTTCTGTCTTTATAACAACTCTAAGGCAGAATAGCGAGGGCCAGGGGTCTTGCAACTTGCCCAAGGTCACAGAGTTAGGTAGTGTTCGAGACCATAACTGAACCTAGATTCCCTGGACTGCAGGTCTGACACTCTATCCACTGGGCCACTCCTTCCCCTACCATTATTAGTTTCCAACACTTTCAGAAACACCAATGGTTTATGAGGTGCTAAGTAAAGCAATGGCTTTGATGAAAAAGCCAAGAATCATTTAAAACAAATGCGTGATTTTTAGGATACACATCGCACTACTAGTTTTTAAAACTTACAAGTAGGCTTAATTTTAAGGATGTAGTTCCCATGTGTATAATTAAAAATCTGTTCCCCTAAAAAAAAGAACTACATTTCCCAGTAGCCCACTGACTTCCTGTCATTCCATACTTCCTGTAGTCAGAAGATATTAGCAAGTGGGCAGTCCTCTTGGGCCTCTTTCTTGGGCTTACAGCCAGTATGGTGGCGGTGGTAAGCTAAGTGAGGGAATTTTGAAATGGGCTAATCAGTCATGGGCACATGGTCTTCATTTTGTACCCTCTTTATTCCTTGATTTCTAATGATCATTAATAAATCTCCTAAAATATAATGTTTTATTATTTGAGATTTAATTTTCATTTTTATACATGTACCTATTTATTCGTATGTTTTATGCAATATAATGAAAGTTCTTTAAAGGCAGGGACTATTTTTACTATGCTTTTATTCCTAGATACAAAGTTTCCAGCAGATAAACACATAAATGCTTTTTAAGTGATAGATTCCTCCTGTAATTTCAGGCATGTTTTTTGCTTAGAAAAAAATTTTTTATAATTCTTACAATTAGAAAATTTAGCCCAAGCCCTCCTCCATCAATCACAAATTCCAAAACTGAGTAGCAAATTAGTGAAATTCTGCTGAAAAAGATAGCAAATCTACATATCTGTTGGCAATGGAGGAGAGGAAGAAAAGACATGTCCTGATTTCATATGAACCAGTAACGTTTCCTTGAATAACTGCAATATGGAAATTAACAAATCAACTACAGAGAAAGAATACCTGGTTGAGGGGATAAGGTTGAGTATTCCATTAAGAATGTAGCTGAACTCAGCATGATTCTGTACAACAAGTGCCACCAGACCCTCACAGCAGGCAGTTCGAACCACAACATTGTCACTGCAACACTTCTCCCACAAGAGATTCAAAGCAGGAGTCTGAAATCCAAAGAACATTTCCAAGTGAAGTTTGATCAACAACCCATATGCAATTTCCATCCAACCATAATTTAAGTGCATGCATTGTGCAATCGTGCCTACCACTTGTTAAGACTAGAAGCTATTTGAAGGCAGGGACTATCTTTGTTTTTGTAACTCCATCATCACTTAGCACAGTATTTGTCACTCACAGGGTTTTTAATGAATATTTACTATTTCTACCAAAGGTGCTAATACTAATCCATCAACAGTAAAACATTTTCCCAAGAGTAAGCAGACTCATTCATCAAACAATAGGCTCTTACCTCTCCAATTGGACACACCAACCTTGTCGATATTACCTCCAACTATTTTTTTTAATTCATTGTTGTCTCCCTAGGAATGCCCAATACACCCTGTGGTTTCCCACCTTTGTGCCTTTGGACCCTCTCTCTTAGTACCTAGAATTTTATCCCCTCTATCCCTTCTATGACCCCATTCCAGCTATCTCAATTCCTCTATTAAGATTCAAGTTCAAATGCTTTTTCCATGAAGCCTTCTCTGTTGCACAGAACTAGAAGTTAATTCCCTTCTCCTGTCCTAAGGATATTTTATATGCTTCTCATAACACTTAGAAATTGCACAATATAGAAGAGCTTTGGAGAACATAAAATGTGGGTTTCAAGAGAATAGAAATCAAATCCTATTCTTTTTTCGATCTCCTAGAATATTTCATTCTTGTAGAAAGCGGATAAGAATAGAGAAAAGGAACAAATCTGTGATATCACAAGTAAGAAAAAATAAGTAAATATATTTGAATAAAGTGAATACATAAACTTTCTACCAATGTAAGTTGCCACCTTCTCTGAAACCTATATAGTCATACAAATTTGCCTATGAGAACATTAAGAGATTTAGTAACTTGGGGGCAGCTGGGTAGTTTCGTAGATTGAGAACCAGGCCTAGAGAGGGGAGGTCCTAGGTCCAAATATGGCCTCCCACACTTCCCAGCTGTGTGACCCTGGGCAAGTCACTTAACCCCCATTGCCTAGCCCTTACCACTCTTCTGCCTTGGAACCAATACACAGTATTGATTCTTAAAAGGAAGGTAAGAGTTTTTTTTTTAAAAAAGAGATCTAGCAACTTGACTAAAGTCACAAAATCAGAATGTATCAGAGACAGGGTTTGCAACTAAGTCTTCCTGGATTCAAGGCTAGCTCTCTCTATTCATTACGTCAGTGGTTGTCAAACTTTTTGGTCTCAGGACCATTTTACACTCTTAAAAATTCCAGAGGACTCCCCCAAAGAATGGTTGTTTGTGTGAGTTTTATCAATATTTATGAAATAAGAAATTTAAATTGATAAAATTTTTAAATGTGCATTTAACATTTTTCTTAAACATATTAAACCTACATGTTACCATAAATAACATTTTACTATTTAATACATTTTCCCAAAATAAACAAGTTAATCATAAGAGTAACCATTGCTCTACATATTTTTGCAAGTCTCTTTAATATTTAGCTAAAAGAAGGCACGTGGATTCTAATATCTGCTTCTGAATTTAATCTATTATATGTGGTTCAGGTTGAAGCATTTGAAGAAAACCCAGCCTCACACAGATAGAAAGCTAGAAAAGGAGGCAGTATTTAAACCAGCAAACAATACCTTGGCATTATTATAAATTGATTTTTGACCTTGAGAACCCCCCTGAAGGGAAACCACAGGGTATTCTGGGCATCAAAATCTGTGGAAGATACTTTAAGAACTGCTGCATTCAGGGACATGCTATTAAGAGCCTATCGTTAAATGTCCAGTGAGCATTTACACCTCAGAAATAGGTAAATACCTCACATTTATCAGACTGGCTGATAAGATCAAAAATAAAAATGATAAATGTTGGCGGGAATGTCAGAAAATTGAGCACTAATACACTGTTTATGGAACTGTGAACTGAATCATTCTGGATAGCAATATGGAATCATGTCCAAAATGTCAAAAAACCATACATACTCTGACCCACCAATACCGTTATGGCTCTGTATCCCAAAGAGATCCGAAACAGGGTAAAAGGACCTACTTTTACTAAAATATTTTTAGCAGATCTTTTTGTAGTGGCAAAGAAAAAACAATTATGATACATGGCTGTAATGCAATACTATTGAAGCCATAAGAAATGATGAACAGGTTTGAGTTCAGAAAAACCTGGAAAGACTTCTATGAAATGATGCAAAGTCAAGTTAGCTGAGCCAGAACAGAATATACAGTAACAGAAAAATTATATGATCATCAACTATGAAAGACTAAAGGTTCCAAGATAATGCCAAAAGATTCATGATGAAAAATGCTACCCACAGCCAAAGAAGAAACTGTTGGAATCTGACTGCAGATCAAAGCATGCCATATTTCATTTTATTTCCTTCATGAATTTTTTATTGCATGTGTGATATATGTCTTCTGTCATGACATGGGGAACATGGAAAGAATGTATTACATGAAGGCACTGATATAACCTATACCCGACTATTTATCACTGATGGGAAGGGAGTTTCGAGAAAAAAGAGAATATGAATTGCAAAATGTCAAAAAACAATTGTTAAAAATTGTTTCTACACATAATTGAAGAAATTTTTAATTAAAAAAGGCAAATATTAGAAATCAGATCTTAATTTATTTTACTGATAGTCTAGTCTCACAAAAAGTGATGAGAAAAAATATTAAAAATCAGATTACATTTAGGAGTCTGTCATACATACTCCTACCCCACGAGCCAAAAAAAAAAAGGCAATTATTAACCCTAGCTACAGTATATCATCCTTCATATGGTAAGTGTTCAACAAATATTTGTAATATCAATTTCCTTGAAATTAATAATAGAAATTCAGAAAGACAGGTTAGAGGTGTACTCTATGCTCACAAATTACAACTCCTTGGCCCTCTTAGGGATCAAACCTATAATCTGAGCATCATAAATAAGAGTGAACTGGAGGACAATGAGGTGGCTCTAGAAATGGAAGGTCCTGGGTTCACATCTGGCCTCAGACTCTTCTTAGCTGTGGGACCCTGGACAAGTCATTTAACCCCCATTGCTTAGCCCTTACTGCTCTTCTGCCCTGGAACAATACAAAGTACTGATCCCAAGATAGAAATGAAGTTATAAAAAACAATAATAACAGAGTGACATACCAAAGCAACCTAACTGGTTACAAAAAATTTCAGTCAGTTGTACCCCTAATTCTGAAAGAGCAGAGAATTGATACAGCAAATGGGTGATTACAGAGAAGTCATTTAATATTTCTGAAATCAGCTTCCTGTCAATTAGGGAAAATATTACTCTTATTTTCTGCTTCCCATAATTAGCAGCATATACGCATTGCAGTACTGTTATTTTTCTACCTCTTTCCTAGACACCAACAGAAGAATCAGAAGTTACAGAGCATCCTCACATTTTAAAGCACCTTTGTTCTAGGTGAAATGGCCTACTGATCCCCAAATTCACTATTCCATCTTTGCCCCATGACTTCTTTGGAGGCTGTCTCCCAGCCCTGGAATGCAATCTTTGTTCCTCCCCACCCAGACCCTCCAGTCACCTCTACCTCCCGTCTCCTAAAATCTCTAGCTTCCTTCAAGGCTCAACTCGGAGACCACCTTCCCACCTCATATCATCCTATACATTCATGTTCACATATTCCATACATCACCATCTCCTTCCCCTTCCTCCAAGCCAGACAGAAGCTCTATGAGGATGGCGTTTGTTTTGTTTTGTCTAAGTATCCCAGCACCCAGCATAGCACAGTCCCCTGCATATAACAGGCACTTAATAAATACACTTTGGATTATATTTTCTGAGCCAAACTCCAAATGTATTTTCAGCCCTGTGTCCTCATATCAATTTTTGAGCACAGTCACTTATAATACACACGGTCCTCCCTTCTCAGAAAAGCTGGAGAACTCTAAGCAATGCCACATTCTTTACTTAGGCACTTTTGTCATGATGCCTAAGCTGCAAGAGAAATAGCAGAGCTATATAGATCAATAAAAGAATAATAGATAATAACAATAATAAAATAAATAAATATATAAATATAAGTAAAATATAAATATAAATAAATAATGAAATAATAAAAGAACTAAAAACTACAATAAAGTTCAATACAGACCTGGTTTGTAGATTGGTTGATCTTTTCTGACAAACTATTTTCTTTCAATACTGCAGCAATAAGGTGACCTACAGCCTGAAAAACAAATAACCTAATTAATAAAGAGGTTCTTTCCAAGTATCCTTCTTTTCTAAAGATAACCAACACCAATTAGTATAGTGGAGTACTATACATAGAATCAGGTTTCAAATGGCAAGTAAGGGTACATTAAAAAGTCATTTAACCTCTCAGAAGCTCAGTATCTTTATCTGTAAAATGGTTATAATATTACCTATATTACTTACTGCAAAAGATCGGATCTATGTCAAACATTTTACGTTTTGTGTTATTAAAATCATCATTAGTTAGAAAGAAAATTGTGAAATTAGTCTGCCATCACAGAACCACTAAACATACTTTTCAGAGAGAAGAGAATCCATCCTGTTGACAAATGTCTCCACTTTAAGGTACTATTAAAAGTTGTCATGATTGTAATCGTATATACATGATATTTACATGATATATACATGATAATTACATGATAAGTATAAGCCCTTTGATTTTATTTTGGCCTTACTAAGGACATCCCAAATGGCACCATGTCTTTATATCTTAAGTCAACATACACTTGAATTAGTGGGTCAATTCATTACAATAAGCATTTCAGGTAACATCTGCCAGATACCACGGGGGTAACCAAAGGTGTAAATCACGGAAACTCCAGGAGTGGGAAGCACGGAGCCCTAAAGATATTTACTGTAATTATGGTACAAGGCAGAATGTGAAAAATATAAAGAAGAGGGTCCAGATGAGAAACTTATGAGAAATGTGCGAAAAGATTACTTTCATCTAATATATATTAATTATTATATAAAATAGCATATTATACAAAATAATATAAAAAGGAGGTTGGAAATCAAATCTTCTCCTACACTTCCCTCAATCTTCGTCTTTTCTCATTTTACATTGAAGTCTCCAAGTTATCAGAATATATATGTAGATTTAATTTGGAGAATCTTATGAATCCTCCACCTCAGCAGTTGAGACTGGTGCATAAACTCTAATTATTTTCATGGTAATCTTTTTGCAAACATTTTGCATTAGTACAAAATAACTTTAGTAAAGAAAATGATCTTTGTTTCTAATGAATAATGTTTGAAAATGACCAAATAAAATAATGTTTAAAAAAATAACTATAGTAACTATGAAGTATCAAACTAAAAAGATTCTGCCCATCCTTTCCCATGCCCCAGAATGTCCCAGATCAATCTGTGGCTTTGATAGACATCTCTAAAGCAAAGTTCTGGATTTGTGGGGAATGACTGATTAGCAGTTTGGCCTTTCTTCTTTCCCTTTGTGTCATCTATGACTCCTCACTCTCCCTCCCCTCACACAAAGGCAGTGGGACAATCTTTCTCCCTCCATCTCTCTCTCATCTAGCCTCTTCTCTCAATTTACATAGCTCTTAACACCTCTGCTCAAACTATTGCCATAGTTTCTCATTTAGTCCCCCATTCCGAGTATTTCCCTTCTCCAATGCATCCACCTCACAGATGCCACAGCCATCCTCCTTAAACACAGATCTAATCATGTCATTCTCCTGCCCGATAAGGTCCAATGATCCTCTAGTAACTCTAGGATAAAGTTATTTTATCTTTAGCTCATCCTTTTAAAATGTCTATTTCTCTGTGTTTCATATTATCCATAATTAGTAGGTAATATATTATAGAATCCATAGATAAGTAAATATACCTATATTAATGGTGTGTATTTATCAGTGTTTTATTGACAGAGGTTCACAATCAAAAACTTTGGGAGGGGATAGCTGGGTGGCTCAGTGGATGGAGAGCCAGGCCCAGAGATGGGAGGTCCTGGGTTCAAATCTAGCCTCAGACTCTTCCCAGCTGTGTGACCCTGGGCAAGTCACTTGATCCCTATTGCCTAGCCCTTACCATTCTTCTGGCTGGGAGCCAATACACAGTATTGATTCTAGGATGGAAGGTAAGGGTTTAAAAAAAAAATTGGGGAGATTATTCCCCAGACTATGACTACTCTAATGAGAGTCTGGCATTCCCTCCTGTTTGCTTTCCACTCAGGGAGCCCAAGCGCCTGAGGGTTACAGATATCTATCTATACTAGTAAATCTTTCTAAACTGTTAGCATATTTTCCTTTCTTAGTAAATGTAATATAATGATCTTAATTCAATTTGTCAATTAGGTAAGATCCAGGACTTTTTTGTGATCTCAGAAAGAGAAGAGCCTTCTCTCATGATTAGCTGTTGTAACTTAGAATGACTGAATTCAAGGGAAGGGGAGAGGAACCATAAGAACGATGCAGGTACATGTAGGCACAGCTTCAGAGGAGCTAAAAAAGTGATGACAATTATGAATCTTAGCCAAACAACTAAGCCCATCTTTTATCCCAAAAAGCATATTTATCTGTTTGGCAAAATGCTCCAGTCCCAAAGGCATTCCTCACATAGGAAACAAAAAGTTAATGGAAAGACTAAAAAGAAGAATTAAGCTTTAAAAGAAAAGATAGAAATCCTATGCAGACAAAAGAACCAATCTACTGCAAATCTCAGCGTTACTGGTACTCAATATGGAGGTTAAATGGCCCCAAGGGACTAGGTTCAAAGGCTAGGTTTGGTGTAACAGTGGATTAATTACTTAGTCTGGAGTCCCAAAGGACTGAGTTCAAATCAAGACTCAGGGACTTCTTAGCTATGTATCCCTGGGCAAGTCACTTCATCTTTGCCTCAGTTTCCCTATCTTAAAAGGTGGATAAAAAAAAACCTTCCAAAGATTGCTGAGGATGAAATGAAATAATAATTATAAAGCACCAGGTATAGTACTTGATTCATAGTAAGCGCAATATAAATTTTAGCGATTATTATCTAAATAATTATTAGAGCTACAGGGGGAAAAAAGAGTCATGCTTTATATGATGGTATAAGTAGCGTAGGGAAACCACTTCAGACCAGAGGTGTCAAACACATATCCCAAAGCCCACATAAGGCCCCTAATGGTCCCTAGTATGGCCAAAACCACATTAAAATATAATTGGAAAATATTTAACAAATAAATAAAAATATAATACATTGACAGTGTTAATATGTGCTTTTATAAGTCAATATATACAATATATACAAGGATCCTTCGGTTCTGTTTAGTGGTCCCCATTTCTATTTGAGTTTGACATCATTACTTTCAAGGAGAACATATAGGTAGCCAAGTGTATAGAGTAGTCGGTGTGGAGTCAAAAAGATTTATCTTCTTGAGTTCAAATTTGGCTGCAGATATATAATAGCTGTGTGACCCTGAGCAACTCACTTATCCCTCTTTGACTCACTTTCCCCATGTGTGAAAATGGACCAGAGAAGGAAGTAGCAAACCATTCCAGTATTTTTGCCAAGAAAACCCCAAATAGTCATGAAGTCAGACACGATTGAAAAATGACTAAACAACAACTTTGGACAAACCGAACAAGACAGAAAGAAGTGTGTCAAAGGACACACTTAAAAACTTCAAGGTCCTAAAACTATGAAGCCTTCCAGAAAAGAAGGAAAAAAAGGCAAATATGAAGTAGTGACGGATACTCCAGGAGATCTGGGGATCCGACAGGAAAAGATTCTTCCATCTAGTAAGTCAAGAACCAAGGAAAAATCCCAGAATGCTAGGACAGATGCAGAAAGGTAATATACTATAACCCAAAGTCTAGGTCTATATCTCAAAAAGATAAAAAATAATGGGAAAGGATCTACCTGTTCATACAAAAATATTTATAGGTGCATTTTTGTGGTGGCAAAGAACTGGAAAATAAAGGGATATTTCTCGATTGCAGAATGGCTGAATAAATTGTGGTATATAATGGTTATGGAATACTATTGTGCTTTAAGGAATGATGAACAGAATTATTTCAGAAAGAACTGGAAAGATGTACAAGAACTGATGCAGAATGAAGTAAACAGAACCAAGAGAACATTATACACAGTAACTGAAATATTGTGAAATGATCAAATGTGATAGACTTTGCTACTGACAGCAATACAATGATCCAGAACAATCCTGAGGGACTTATGAAAAGGAATGCTATCCATCTCCAGAGAAAGAACTTTATCTCCAGAGAAAGAAGTCAGAATGAAGATGAAAATATCATTTATCACTTATTTATTTGGGTATATGTTTTGGAGTTTTGGTTCTATAAGAATACTCACTTATAAAAATGAATAATATGGAAATATATTTTGTGTGATAATACATGTATAACCCACATTTAATTGCTTGTCAACTCCAGGAAAGGGGAGGGAATAAGCAAGGGAGGAAGACAACATAAATCACATAACTTTGGAAAATTTATGTGTAAATGTGTTATTAAAATAAAGATTATACATACACACACGTATATAAATAAAACCAAGTTAGAGATGGGACTAAAAATAAAACAAAATCTAAACTCCTCAACAATTCCCTTGAGGTGAGTTACAAATAAATAGAATAGCAACCCAGAAGCAATCAAATAAAATAGCTATTATCTGATAAACCCAAACTACGAACTTCTGAAAAAAAGGTTCTCCCTTTAACAAAAATTTCTGGCAAATTAGAAAACAAATTGGCAGGAAATTATCTATAGGACAACATATTACACCATATACTACAATAAGCTCCAAATTTATAACCTAAATATAAAAGCTCACATCAGAAAAAAAATTATAGGAAAAGAGAAAATATGCAAACCAATGGCTAGGGAGACTTCTTAACCAAACAATGAAGTCATGATCATAAAAGATTTTTTTAATTTTTAATTTTTTAAATTTTTTGCAACAACAAAATCAATATAACTAATATCACAAGAGGGAGGTATTGTTTGGAAAGAATGCTATCAGATCTCTGATAAAGGGATGGTATCCAAGACATATAAAAATTGATATAAATATATAAGAACAAGAACCATTCCCTGATAATTGGTCAAAAGATAAGTACAAGGAGTTCATCAAAGAAGGCAAACTATCCATAATCATGTGGAAAAAATGCTCAAAATTATTAATGATAACAAATGCAAATTAAAAACATTCCTAAAGTTCGACTTCACATTCATCAGATTGACCCACTGGACAAATAAGAAAAATTATGGATGCCGGAGGAAGATATGGGGGATAAAACTACTAGTGCACTTTTGGTGGTGGTGTGATGTTGCTGAACCATTCTGATAAGCAATTAGTAGCTATACAGCAAAAGCCAGTCTATGCAATCCCTTTGACCCAGTGATACCACTAACCCAGAAAAGATAAAAAAAAAAACAGGGAAAGGAGCCATATACCCAAAACTATTTAGAACAGCATTGTCTATATTTTAGCAAAGATTTGGAAACAAAACAGAAACCCACCAAAGGGGAAATAGCTAAACAAATTGTGGTGTGTAAATGTAACGTAGTATTATTGTACCATAAAAAAAAAGGATGAAAGGGATGGATTCACAGAAAGTCTTGGGAAGCCTTGTTTGAATTGTTCCAAAGAGAAAAGAAAGCCAATTTATAAAATAAGCATGTGAAATAGAACACTAATTAAAGATGCTAGAATTTTTAAAAATCTTTTCTCTAATTATGACTTCAGAAGACTGAAGACAGCTGAAGTTTTTCCTGTCAGCAGAGAATTCTAGGTGTGCAATGAGGCATATACTGTAGTTAGTCATCACTAATGTATTTATATATTTATTTTTTCACTGTACTTCTCTGCTATGAAACATTACAAAAGGGAAAAAGGAGAAGGAGCAGTCATTGGAAAGGGATAACATTGCACTTTTTTTAGACAGCAATAAGATATTTTTATATTATAGCATTATATAAGAACAAATAAATGTAAAATAAGAAAAATAAAAGTTGGTACAGTTGCATTCTTTCCAAAATAATAAAAAAGCAAATGAACAACAGGAAAACAAAAAGCCAAGAACTAGGTCATGTGTTCCATAAGTTGTACCAGTCAACCAATTTGGGACTAAATTTTAGCTAGTTTGAGATAAGAAATATATTCATAAAGTTATTCTCTCCTTATATTTTTTGTTCCTTTACAAGAAGGTGAACTCCTAAGCAAGAACAAGGAGATCAGCAAGTTAAAGTGACCTAGGTTCTATAAGAGAGAGGTCTTGAAGACTTAAATGTTTTAACTCTTCCATGTTTTAGCATTTTAAATCTGTTCCTTCACTGATAACTAGGTAATTAGGAACAAAAACCTTTAGAAAATCTAAAAAGGGCTCTGTGGTTACTATGAAGGGAGCAGAATAGAGAGTGGAGTCTAATCTGCCTTCCCATCTGAAGAGAGATGGAAAGAACCTCAACTAGAGAATAGATGGTATCAATGTGCCAAGGGAATAAGAGACCTCACAAAAAGAGAGAATAAGGCACAGGGTACTAAACTGGGACTTAGAACCAATAAAACACCATACATGGTTTCACAAAAAGTTATTTGGAAAATTAATTCTTATTGTATAATACCAACAGAGAAGACATTAAGATAAATCAAGAATCCTGGATATAACTTGAAGTTGTTTTTCTGGAAAAAAAAAGTCATTAATAATTATTTTCTTATTAGTTATTCTTTTTAGGAAGAAAAAAATTCTAAAGAGGCCTATTTTCAAGAAATGTGAATTAATCAAGTGTGCTAAGAAAATTATTTCCTTAGATATGATGTTTCTAATGAATGATCTCATGCTTTGTTCTTGGCTTTTTATTTGTAAGGAAATGTTTATAAGCAGAGAAAATTACTTAAAAGTCAAAAATTCAAAGGTTTCTGTTAGCATGACAATGAAATTTACAAGCTGCCATTGAGATAATTACCTGTGACTGGATAAGGGAATTGGGAAACTCGAATCTTTTCCTTAAATCCTCTGACATTTTTGCATATCATACAAGATAGAAAGAACCTGCAAACTATAAGAGAATACTTATTAGTATTAAAAATAGAACTCACAGCAAATTAATTACTCCTCAGAGGGAAGCCCACATCCCTAAATTAATAAAGCAATTCATTCAGAAGACGCTTAAATACTTGAAACAAAATGTATAACTCTCTGACATGCCCTTTCTTATTAACCACTTACCTGTTCCAGTGTTGTAATTAACAAATACCAACTAACTCTCCAGGGTTTTGATACTAATATTAAAGCAGAAACACTGAAACCAGAAGTGCCAAAGACACATTCAAAAAACACAGCCCAAATAACCAGGCAAAAGACACTCTTTTAAACTTCTACAAAAAGTGATTGAGCAGAACCATTTCATTTTCATATTTAAGTGGATTGAATTCCTCAAATTCCAGGGTCAAATTTGACAACATACCCAAGATAAACAAAATTATCTGCCACAGTGCCTTTACATAAGCCTAGAAAGCTCTTCCTCCATACTTTTTGCTTCTTGGAATCATTAGTAACCTTCAAAGCTCATTTCAAATGTGCCTTCTCTAAATGCTTTTTTTTTTCATTTCTCTCATTCCTCTCCCAAAGTTTCTCCTTTCTTCATTGTTCCCTCCCATCACCTCTAATTACTCTGAGTGCATATTGTTCCCAACCCCAATTGAAGGTAAGCCCCTTAAAGGCAGGGGCCGTTTTCCTTTTTGTACTTCTATCCCAAAAGCCAGAATCTAGCGTATAAGCAGGGACTTAATAAAGGAGGAATGTAACTACTATGGATTGTAAATACTCCTCCGTAACTTATCATTCTATATTATCATCTCAATCTTTTTCCCTAAAATTCCTCCATTAAAAAATCTACTTAATTCACTGGAAAACTCTCTTTTATTCCTTTAGATAGTCTAGACTTTCTGTTTTTTCTCATCACTACAAACTGGCCCACTTCCTCTTCTAATCCTATATTTCTTCAATAACATCTTTCATAATACTTTTATGTCTAGGTCACCCGTGGCAGAATATTCCATCCTATTTACTCCACTATGTATGTTTTCTTTGTCCTCAGTGTTGTAACTTGACTTTCAAGAAAATCAATTTTTAAATAAGTATCAACCAGGACTAAAACTGTGAAAAAAATTCATTGTGCCGCCCTCAAAGTTTCTAGGGCATCTAGGAAGCTTACGTACACACACACATTTACTGAGTATCTAAAAGATACCAGGCACTGTGCTAAGTACTTTATAAATATTATCTCATTTGATGATACTGATGATAAGTAGTTGTAGTAGCAGTAATAATAGCTAACATTTATATAGTGCATACTCTCTGCCAGGCACTGTGCTAAAAGCTTTACAAATATCTCATCTGATGCTCCCAACAATCCTGGAAAATTATGAGCACTTCATTGTTGGGGAAAATGAGTTAGAGAAGAGGTTAAGTTTTCCTAGGGTCACACCGCTAGTGTCTGAGGCTAAATTTGTACTAAAGTGTTCCTCTAGGCCCAGCTCTTTTTCTTTTAATCTCCTGAGCTCTGTCTATCTAGTTGCCTGATTCATATAATCTAACTTCTGAAAAGAACCAGCAAGATCATCTACTCAGTAAAGACTAGAGCATATATTTGAGTAAAAAGCACCCACAGTTAGTCATAAATGTGAATGTGAATAGGATGAGTTCACCTATAAAATGGAAGCAGACAGAAGAACAGATTAGAAACCAAAATCCACCTGTATGTTGTTTACAAGAGACACAATAGAAACAGAAAGACACACACACTCTTAAAATAAAAAGACAGGAAAAAATGCATTATGCCTCAGCTTAAGTAAAAAAAGGAAGAGGTAGCAATCATCTCATAAAAAGGAAAAAGGAAAAACAGACCAAATTAAAAGAGATAGTCAGAGAAACATTTTCATAAAAGGTCTGAGAGACAATGAAATAATATCAAAAGTTTTTCAGCAAGTTTCTCTGATAATGGTCTCATTTCTCAAATGACTCAGGAACTGAGTCAAGTTCATAAAATAATAGTAATAAAATTGATTCCCCAAAAGATGAAATGTCAAGGGATATGAAAACAGAAAATTTTCAAGTCAATGAAAAATGCTCGAAATCATTATGGATTCGAGAAATGCAAATTAAAATAACTCTGAGATATTATCCCATTCCTTTTAGAAATGACACATGCTGGAGGGGATAAGGGAAAATAGGTATACTAAAGAACTGTTGGAGGAATAGTAAACTGGAGCACAATTTGAAACTTTTTTTTCTATAAAACAATGAATATCTTTTGACCCAGCAATATCTACAATACCAAAGAGATCAAAGGAAAAGAAAGAGGATTTATATGTACAAAAAATTTATAACAACTATTTTGTGATGGCAAAGAATTGGAAATTGAGGAGATGCTCACCACTTGAGGAATGGCTAAACAAGTTGTGGCATATGATTGTAACAGAGTATTAATATGTAATAAAAAATAACAATGAGAATGTTTTCACAAAAACATGAGATCTATATGAGCTGACAGAAAGTGAAGTGAGCAGAACCAGAAACGTGCTGTATCCAGTAACAGCAATATTGTAATGATGATCAACTGTGAAAGACAGGTGTAATTTGATCGATATAATAACCCAAAGAAAATCCCAAAGGATTCACAATGAAAAATGCCACCAAAGAACTGATTAACTCCAAATGCAAATTGAAGTATAATTTTCTCTATTTTTCTTGCTTTTTTGTAATATGGCTAATATCAAAATATATTTCACATTATTTCACATGTATAATTAATATTATATTGCTTGGCTTCTCAGTGGGCAAGGGAGGGGCAAGAGGGAGAAAGAATAGAAACTCAAATTTTGAAAATAATGTTAAAAATAAATAATTTTTAAGAAGAGAAAAAAGAAAAAATATAGTTATATTTATATGTAATATACTTTCCAGTGACTACATTAAATAGAATTCAATTACAAATAAAACTCAGGTAGTTGGAAGCCCTTTGTCTCAGTTTCTTTCTAAATGAACACTAGCCCAACAAATTCCAAATTTATAGAATCCATTTTAACACTACATATTTTACTCTAATATAAAATTTTTCATTTTTGTAAATTATAAAGGATATACCTTTCAAAAACAAATTTAGATTACAGGTCAGCTCTACATAATATCTAGCGGGGGGCACAGAAGTAAGGGAATGGGGGAGAAGGAAGTAAGAATGAATTTTAATTATTTCAATATGTTATACAGTGCTTTTGTTTTTAAATATTCAATTGACAGCTCTTATGCCAGCTACCCTCTTAAGGTACCACATTCCCAATAACACCAAAGATACAGCATCATCTTTCTATAAGTTCTATGTAAAGGGCATTTTTCATACTCACAGATAAAACATAGGTAGCATGACACATCTTTCTCAAAGGGAAAAGAAGAGATACTAAAAAGTTCAGACCAGGGAGAGCTTTACTTCAATTTCTAAGAAAATTCTGGAAGATATGATTAAAGAAATAGCTAATGAAAACTAGAAAAGGAATTAGTAGTCACAAAAGGACAGCGCGGCTTCATTAAGCACAGGTCATGGCATTCAATTTTTTAAAAATGCTATTAAGCTAGAGTGCCATAGATATAATCTAGATAGATATAATACATTTTAGCAAAGCAATTGATGATGATGTGTTATTTCTGTAAAAAAGGAATATATGGGCTGGGCCAGGCAGCAATAGAATCACATGGAATGCGAAGTAGCTGAATGGTCAAACTCTGTAAGACGGCATTAATGATTCAACGTCACATTGGAAAGAGGTCACTAATTATGCGGTACAAGGATTTCTGTTTGGCCCAGTGCCATGTAACATTTTTACAATGACCTGGATCCAGGCATTAATGCTACACTTACCAAATTTGGAGCTGACAAAAAACTGGGAGGGACAGCCAACACACCAGTAACAAGTCCCCTATCATTGATGATAGATCTTCATGAGACAGGAAAGCTTCGGAGGTGAGCCCTGTGACAAGATGCACACATGTCATTTGAGAATGGTCTAACTCAGTTTCAAATTAATTCAATTAAACAAAAAAAATTTATCACAGTCAGAGAGACTGGAGTGATGGCTTTTCTGCCAAAGCAATTTAAGAAGACTATTCGCCTGCCTCTTCTCTCTCCCAAGGCACCCAGGAAAAATAATCGGTTCCTACGCTTGGTGGGACAAGGAAGTGAATTACAGAGGTAGCGTGGATAGAATACTGCACATGAAGTTAGGAAGATTTGAATTCAAATTCTGACTCTGACATTTATCATGATCCCAGGAATTCAATTAATCTCTCTGAGCTATAGTTCATTCATACCTAATAAGGGAATAACAACAGCACCTGCCTCACAGGGCTACCGTAAGGATCAAATAAGGGAACATATGGAAAGGGCTTTTCAGCAAGTAAGATGGGAGAAGGAAGACTGTGATCTCAACAGTGAATAACCACACTAACAAAACCACAAATTTATGAACTATTAATAACATTTCCCTGGCAAATTATAATTCCAAAGAGCTTTCAAATATGTCATTTCACAGGATTTTCACATGGAATTTCATCTCACTCTGCGAGATAGGTGCTAACATTAGTCAGAGATAGTAATGATTTGCCCCAAGCCACACTGGCACTCTTAATTCCCCAATACATTATGCTGGGTCCCCTAGACTTATGACTATAAGGCAAATTTTTAAAAAAGCAAAATATCCAAGTCTTTGAGCCAAACACAAAACACACTGCATCATTAAGGCCATCATTTAGAGTTTAACCATATATTCCATGTGACTGTACTGCTGCCTAACCCGCATAATCAAGACATTACTTTGAAGTTTTCATTTGTTTTCTAGATCCATGTCCCTCCAAAAACAATGCCAAAAGATGCTGTTTTCATCCAGCATATTGAACACTCTTTTCTTCTCCAAGCTCATTCTAAAGATCTACACTCAACCTCAGGGATGGATCATTTTAAACAGTGCTTTCAGAAGCCCTGAAGCATACCTTAAAAATTATATTATAATCCAATAATGTATTTTAGTTACTAATAAGTTGCTGAATTTTGAGTCTTTGTGATTAGTTTTCTGTGTGTTCCAGGGTCACACCTTCTGCATAACCCCAATGGATTGGAATTCCAGCATGGGTAATGAATGGATCATGGGAAAACACTGAACAAGAGCAAGAGGAAAAGCTAGAATTTCAAAGAGCTATTTTCAGTTACAAAAATTCAAAGGAAAATCCCATTCAAACTTATAGATGATGTCCAGGTTACATCATCTACCTGCTTGTATCCCAAACAGTTATATCGGTGTGATCAGCCCCAACTCTCTGGCCTCCAACAGTCCTCCAACAAAAGTGGCCTTAATGATAAACCAAACAAAACCATTAGATTTTGAACTAGAAGTGTCCTTTCAATGGTCTCCAAAACAGGGCCCGTAGTATGATCCAAAGGAATGTGTGATCTATCAGAGGACAGGAAGACAGGTAGCATTCCATTTTCGTAGAAAAAGCACCCCCCCAAAAAAAAAAGGCCTGATTCCCAAAACAGCCACACCTACCCCTAATTCACTAATACTCCCTCTTCAATGCTCTCCTACTCTGTAAGCTCCCAAATGAAATCTTCCTTCTATTTCAAGTACCAGTTCCTCAGGCAGCTCTAACCTAATTCCAAACCTAGGAACCCTAGGAAAGAGATCATTAAGAAAATTACCTCCAACTTTTAACTCCCTGCCCCAGATCAATTAATTCCTGCAGCAAGCACTCTAGGAGAACAGGATCTACACTTCAATACCATGATGAGTCAAAACAGAACCCTTCATAATAAAGTCGGATAGAAACAGAGAAATGAGGAAATGAATAAAGAGCAAGACAGTCTCTACTCTCCAACAGTTTATATTCTAATAAGGGAAAGGCATCATATAAAGGGGAAGAGATGAAGTTACACACAACAGTAAGGTTTGGAAGTGACGACCAGAAAATGTCCTTGAGATTCTGGACAACCTCAGGGGCAAGATCCAAGGTTCTTATGGAACCAGAGATAAGAATGATGGCCAGAATGTCTTTCAGACAGTTCGGGAGCAGACTTACAATTAGCGTTCTGTAATATCTTACCGCATTATCTTTCCCCCATTTCTCTTTCAAAATTTGTATTACTTCCAATGGTGCTATCCTCGAGGTCACTCAGGTACACAACCATGGCATCTGTCACATTGACTCCTCACTCCACATAGCCAATTAATTGCCAAAACCAGTTTATCTCCACAACATCCTTCTTCTATGTCCCATTCTAACTTTTTATACATATCACTTTACTTCAGTCTTAGATCTCTTCTCATCTGCACTATTATTTTTTAAGCGGTTATGGTCTGTCTTAGTAACAACTCTAAGACAAAAGGGCAAGAGTTAGGTAGAGTTAAATGACTCAGCAAGGATCAAACAGCTAGGACGTTTCTGAGGCCAAATTTGAACCTAGGTCCTCCCAACTCCAGACCTGGTGCTCTTTCTACTGTGCCACCAGGCTGCCCCTCACCTATACTATTGCCATAGCTTTCTTTCTTTCTTTCTTTCTTTTTTTAAATTTTATTTGGTCAATTTAGAACATTATTCCTTGGTTAAAAGAATCATATTCTTTTCCTCCCCTCCCCTCACCCTTTTCCGAAGCCAAAGTGCAATTGCACTGGGTATTACTTGTGTCCTTGATCAGAACCTATTTCCATGTTGTTGGTGTTTGCATTAGGATGATCATTTAGAGTCGACATCCCCGGCCATATCCCCTCAACCCATGTGATCAAGCAATTGTTTTTCTTCTGAGTTTCTGCTCCCACAGTTCTTCCTCTGGATGTGGATAGTAGTTTTTCTCGTAGATTCCTCCAAGTTGTTCAGGATCATTGCATTGCCACTAATGGAGAAGTCCATTACATTCGATTGTACCACAGTGTATCAGTCTCTGTGTACAATGTTCTCCTGCTTCTGTTCCTCCTGCAATAGCTTTCTAATTGGTCTCTCTCTCCCCTCTCTAATCTCTGCCAAAGTCATTTCCCTAAAATGTACGCCTAACTCAATTTTTTAGAGGTGAACTAAACACCTAGGAAGGATACAGAAAATAGTATCTGAAAGCTTTAAAGCAAAATTTCATGGTTTCAAACAAATCACCCCTTAATATTCAAAGCAAGGAGGGGTGCCAAAATGCCACCATCTGTAGTATATCCAATGTCTTATCTGTCTAGTTCTCTCTTTTTTTTTAAACCCTTACCTTCTGTCTTGGAATCAATACAATTCCAAGGCAGAAGAGTGATAAGGACTAGGCAATGGGGTTAAGTGACTTGCTCAGAGTCACATAGGTGGGAAGTGTCTGATGCCAGATTTGAACTGAAGACCTCCCGTATCTAGGCCTAGCTCTCAATCCACTGAGCTGCTCAGCTCCTGTCTAGTCCTCTTTTTAAAATAATCCTTACAAGAGTACCAATAAAAGTCCCTAATCATTTGTGAAGGATTAAATTTCAACTCCTTTTTCTGTTTGGCATTTAAAGCTCTTCACAATGTGGCCCCAAAAATATCTTGAGACTTATTTCACATTACTTTTCACCAAGTGACTTTTTTTTTATGGCTTCTCAATTACAACATTACAACTCTCATCTCTCTGCCTTTACACTGGCTGTCCTCAGTGCACCAGGGACGACACTCTCCCCTCATCTTCACCTCTTAGGACAGTCAAGTGCTACCTGCTCCTTGAAGCTAGCTGCTTCAGAACCCTCCATGATCTAGTGCCTTCCCTCAGAAAATTACCTTGTATTTTTCTTCTGTAGATACTTAAATATGCACATATCTCTCTCAAAAGAAGAAAGCAGAGGAGAGGCAGAGTCAAGATGGCGGTGTAGAGGCAGCGAAAGCTCAGACCTCTGAAAACCCTTCCTTACCAATTACAAACTAAATGCTCCTAGGGGACTGAAAATCAAACCAAACAACAAGACAGAGCCAAGGAACCCTCCTGCTAGACGCAAATTAAAAGGTACACTCCCCAAAAGCAGGAATTCAAGAACACTCGGGTTTAAGGGGAAGGGAGAAGAAAGGTCCCAGGACCCCCTCACCCCACTTAAGAGTGCTAAGCATCCAGCGGTAGCTGGAACCTCTGAGTGGGCAAAGGCGCTGGTCTGGAAGAAGTACCTTGCGGGCAGGGCTGTGCCAGACACAGTGCGTCGAACACAGGCGGTGGGGAAGGAGCTGGAGTGGGAGCACAGAGCGGGAAGCCTGATTGCAGCAGTGGAGACCCTCCATATTGCTCACCCCCTCCCAACAGGTTTTGGCCTCAGGACACATCCAGCCCAACCCAGCAGGACTTAATCCCATCAACAGGCTTCAGAAGTCAGGGAAGCTCAAGCTTCAACACACCTCCCTCACAGACTGCAGGACTTTAATCCATTCAAAGCCTCCAAAGCACAGGGAAGAAAAAGCTCCAATAACCCTCCCCCATAGACTGCACTGAGAAACTTGCTGACAAAACTCCAAGAGGGAAGACTGACAGAAAAGCCCAAACGAAAAGATCCAACACATAATGAGAGGAGCAAGAGTGCAGGCAACTACAGGGGGGAAAGAAGGGGCAAATATAAACAAACAACAGAAAAAGAAAAAATAAATTAAAATCGACAGCTTCTATACAGACAATGAACAAGGAGCAAATGGAACAGAGCAGGAGGAAACACCAAAAAATAAAACAGAAATCCCAGTGAATTGAACACAGGCTTTGGAAGAACTCAAAATACAATTCAAAATACAACTTAAGAGAGGCTGAAGACAATTGGGAAAAGAACTTAAAAACTAAGATAAGTCATCTGGAAACAGAGGCACTTCAACTAAAGTGAGAAAATAGTGTACTGAAAGACAAAATCAACCAGCTTGAAAATGGCAAAGGAGATAAAAGATGAGGTGAAGAAGATGAAAGATGAGGCAAAGGAGATGAAAGATGAGGCAGAGAAGATGAAAGATGATCTCCAAAGAAAATCAGACCAGAAGGAGAAGGATGACCAAAAAGCCAGGGATGAAATACAGTCTTTAAGAACCAGAATGCAACAACTAGAATCAAGTGACTGCACAAGGCAGCAGGACATTATAAAACAAAAAGAAAAGAATGAAAAAATGAGGAAAATATGAAGCATCTCATTCACAAAACAGAAGACTTAGAAAATCATTCCCAGGAGAGACAACTTAAGAACCATTGGCCTAACAGAAGACTATGACAAAAGGAAAAGCCTGGACATCATATTACAGGAAATTATCCAAGAAAACTGCCCTGATATTCTAGAACAAGAGGGAAAAGTACAGATTGAAAGAATCCACAGATCACCTCCTGTATTTAATCCCCAACTGACAACACCCAGGAATGTTATAGCCAAATTCAAGAACTATCAGACCAAGGAAAAAATATTACAAGCTGCTAAGACCACAGTGAGGATAACACATGATCTGGCTGCATCTACACTGAAGGACCGAAAGGCATTGAATATGATATTCCAGAAAACAAGGGAACTAGGTCTACAACCAAGAATCAACTACCCAGCAAAACTGACTATATTCTTATGGGGGAAAGTATGATTATTTAACAAAATAGAAGAATTCCAAGCATTTGTAGAGAAAAGACAAGACCTGAACAGAAAATTCGATGTCCAAGCACAGAATTCAAGAGAACCATCAAAAGGTAGTATATAAAAAGATGGAAAAAAGAAAAACAAAAACAAAACAGAAAAAAAAGCTTTTTTATAAGAGACCCAATAAGGTAAATTATATATATACCTATAAGAAAAGAGATCATTGGTCACTCTTAAAAATTGAAAAAGTACACCTGGAAGGAACAGTGACAAACTGTACAGGATGAAATGATAAGACATAAATATGTATGTAGATATATGTATGCATAAATAAATATATGTGTGTATTTATGTCTATAAGTATATATATATATATATATATATACAACTACAGCTAAAAAAAGAGGTTAATACCAAAAGAAATAGGAAAAGAAACTGAAGGGGGTAAATTTATATGTCACAAAGAAGCACATGGCGGGAGGGGGAAGAACATCAATACCCTGGAAGGGTAAAGAGGTTGGAGATAGGAAACGCTCAACTCGTTCGTGCATTGAAATTGATCCAAAGAGGGAAGAAAGATCCAATCCATTGGGGCAGAGAATTGATTTGTGCCCTATAGGGAAGTAAAAGGGTAAAAAATGGACTGGTGGGGAGGGAAGCAGTACAAGGGAGGGAGAATGGGGGGGTAGTTTAAAAGGATTGTAAAGAAAATAAGGGGGGAATAGGAAGGGAAGGGGTAGAAAGGGAAGTAAAATAAGGGTGGAAATTAGGGGAACTGATTTAAAAAACAAAACATTGATGTGGAAGGAAATAGTGAAAGAAAAAAAGGCAGGACTAGGAGTGGAAATCAAAATGCTAGGAAATACAGAGCTGGTAATCATAACACTGAATGTGAATGGAATGAACTCAGCCATAAAACGCAAGCAAATAGCAGAGTGGATTAGAAACCAAAACCCGACCATATGCTGTCTACATGAAACACACACGAGGAAGGTAGATACACATAGGGTGAAAGTAAGAGGATGGAGCCATAAGTATTGGGCATCAACTGATAAAAAGAAGGTAGGAGTCACAATCATGATATCTGACAAAGCCAAAGTAAAAATAGATCTGATTACAAGGGTTAAGGATGGTAATTACATCCTAATAAAAGGCAGTATAGACAATGAGGAAATATCAGTACTCAACATGTATGTACCAAATGGCATAGCATCCAAATTTCTAAAGAAGAAACTAGTAGAGCTCAAGTATGAAACAGATAGAAAAACTATACTAGTGGGAGACCTGAACCTTCCTCTATCTGAACTAGATAAATCAAACCAAAAAATAAATAAGAAAGAGGTAAGAGAAGTGAAGGAAATCTTAGAAAAATTAGAGTTAGTAGATATGTGGAGAAAAATAAATAGGGACAAAAAAGAATATACCTTCTTTTCAGCAGCACATGGTACATTCACAAAGATCAGCCATGTACTAGGGCATAACAACATTGCAAACAAGTACAATAGAGCAGAAATAATAAATGCAACCTTCTCAGATAACAATGCAATGAAAATAATAATTAGAAAGGGTACATGGAAAAATCAAAAATTAACTGGAAATTAAACAATACCATTCTCCAAAATTAATTAAAGAACAAATCATAGAAACAATAATTTCACTGAAGAAAATGATAATGATGAGACATCCTTTCAAAATCTATGGGATGCAGCCAAAGCAGTACTCAGGGGGAAATTTATATCCTTGAGTTCATATATTAACAAACTAGAGAGGGCAGCGGTCAATGAATTGGGCATGCAATTTAAAAAACCAGAAAGTGAACAAATTAAAAATCCTCAGATGAAGACTAAATTAGAGATCCTAAAAATCAATGGAGAAATTAATAAAATTGAAAGTCAAAGAACTATTGGTTTAATAAATAAGACTAGAAGCTGGTACTTTGAAAAAAAAACAAATAAAATAGACAAAGTACTGGTCAATCTAATTTAAAAAAGGAAAGAAAAAAACCAAATTGACAGTAACCAAGATGAAAAGGGAGATCTCACCTCTACTGAAGAAGAAATTAAGGTAATCATTAAAAACTATTATGCCCAACTATATGGCAATAAATATGACAATCTAGGTGATGTGGATGAATATTTACAAAAATATACATTTCCTAGACTAACAGAGGAAGAACTGGATTACCTAAACAACCCCATATCAGAAAAAGAAATTGAACAAGCCATCAAAGAACCCCCTAAGAAAAAAATCCCCAGGTCCAGATGGATTTACAAATAAATTCTATCAAACATTCAAAGAACAACCAATCCCAATATTATACAAACTATTAACAGAATAAGCAAAGAATGAGTTCTACCAAATACCTTTCATGACACAAATATGGTATTGATTCCAAAGCCAGGCAGGTCAAAAACAGAGGAAGAAAACTACAGACCAATCTCCTTAATTAATATAGATGCAAAAATCTTAAATAGGATACTAGCAAAAAGCAAAAAGACTCCAGTATGGATGCAGAAAAAGGCTTTGACAAAAATACAACACCCTTTCCTATTGAAAACACTGGAAAGTATAGGAATAGAAGGGCCTTTCCTAAAAATAATAAACAGTATATATCTAAAACCACCAGCAAACATCATCTGCAATAGGGATAAACTAGAAGCCTTCCCAATAAGATCAGGAGTGAAACAAGGATGCCCATTATCACCTCTATTATTTAACATTGTACTAGAAACACCAGCTGTAGTGATTAGAGAAGAAAAAGACATTGAAGGTATTAAAATAGGCAACAAGGAGACCAAGCTATCACTCTTTGCAGATGATTTGGTCTACTTAGAGAGTCCTAGAGAACCAACCAAAAAGCTAGTTGAAATAATCAACAACTTTTGCAAAGTTGCAGGATACAAAATAAACCCGCATAAGTCATCAGCATTCCTATATATCTCCAACATATCTCAGCAGCAAGAAATAGAAAAAAAAATTCCATTTAAAATCACCCTAGATAATATAAAATACTTAGGAACCTATCTGCCGAGACAAACACAGGAACTATATGAACACAACTACAAAATACTCTCCACACAATTAAAACTAGATCTAAACAATTGGAAAAACATTGATTGCTTATGGGTAGGATGAGCTAACATAATAAAAATGACAATCCTTCCCAAATTAATTTACTTATTTAGTGCCATACCCATTGAACTACCAAAAAACTTTTTTACTGAATTAGGAAAAACCATAACAAAGTTCATTTGGAGGAACAAAAGATCAAGGATATCCAGGGAAATCATGAAAAAAAATGTAAAGGAAGGAGGACTTACAGTCCCAGATCTTAAACTATAATGCAGTGGTCATCAAAACAATTTGGTACTGGCCAAGAGACAGAAAGGAGGATCAGTGGAATAGACCTGGGCTAAGTGACCTCAGCAAGACAGTCTATGATAAGCCCAAAGATCCCATCTTTTGGGACAAAATCCACTATTTGATAAAAACTACTGAGAAAATTGGAAGACAGTATGGGAGAGATTAGTTTTGGATCAACACCTCACACCCTAATGGGTGAATGACCTGAATATAAAGAAGGAAACTATATGCAAATTAGGTGAACACAGAATAGTATACATGTCAGATCTTTGGGAAAGGAAAGACTTTAAAACCAAGCAAGGGCTAGGAAAAAAATCACAAAATGTAAAATCAATAATTTTGATTACATCAAATTAAAAAGGTTTTGTAGAAACAAAACTAATGCATCCAAAATTAGAAAGGAAGCAACAAATTGGGAAATAATCTTCATAACAAAAACCTCTGACAAAAGTGTAATTACCCACATTTATAGAGAACTAAACCAATTGTACAAAAAAATCAAGTCATTCCCCAATTGATAAATGGGCAAGGGACATGAATAGGCAATTTTCAGTTAAAGAAATCAAAACTATTAATAAGCACATGAAAAAATGTTCTAAATCTCTTATAATCAGAGATATGCAAATCAAAACAACTCTGAGGTATCACCTTACACCTAGCAGATTGGCTAACATGACAGCAAAGGAAAGTAATGAATGCTGGAGGGGATGTGGCAAAGTTGGAACATTAATTCATTGCTGGTGGAGTTGTGAATTGATCCAACCATTCTGGAGGGCAATTTGGAACTATCCCAAAGGGCACTAAAAGACTGTCTGCCCTTTGATCCAGCCATAGCACTGCTGGGATGGTACCCCAAGGAGATAATAAAGAAAAAGTCATGTACAAGAATATTCATAGCTGCGCTCTTTGTGGTGGCAAAAAAATGGAAAATGAGGGGATGCCCTTCCATTGGAGAATGGCTGAACAAATTGTGGTATCTGTTGGTGATGGAATACTATTGTGCTCAAAGGAATAATAAAGTAGAGGAATTCCATGGAGACTGGAACAACCTCCAGGAAGTGATGCAGAGCGAAAGGAGCAGAACCAGGAGAACACTGTGCACAGAGACTGATACACTGTGTTATGACAAATGGAATGGACTTCTCCATTAGTAGCAATGCAGTGATCCTGAACAACTTGGAGAAATCTATGAGAAAAGCCACTATTCACATTCAGAGGAAAAACTGTGTGATAGAAACACAGAAGAAAAACAACTGCTTGAACACATGGGTTGAGGGAATATGACTGGGGATGTAGACTCTAAATGAACATCCTAATGAAAACACCAACAACATGGAAATAGGTTCTGATCAAGGACACAAGTAATGCCCAGTGGAATTGCGTGTAGGCTGCGGGAAGGGGGGGGGGGGGGGGAGAGAATGGAGGGAAATAATGTGATTATTGTAACCAAGGAATAATGTTCTAAAATGACTAAAGAATTTTTTTTAAAAAAAGGAATCCAATGGGGAAAAAAAGAAGAAAGCAGAGGCAGTTTCATTTTTGCATTTGTATTCATAATACATATTAGATGATTGAACAATAGAAGTTTTCATCATGTTTCTTACCCTGATAGGAGAAGCAGCAAGGGAACACTAGATAGGAATGGGGATGGGGATGAGGATGAAGAAGGAAGAAAGGCTACAAACATGAGAATTGGGTAGAATCAGGAAATGAGAACAGGAAGTACTCACTGCCTATTAAGAATAGTATTTGAGGCAAAAGTTCTTTTGCCCCATATTTTTACTCCTAGCCAGTATTTCTATTCTTGATTCTACTTTATGAGTCCCAGGCCCCTATTTATAATGAGTCATGTTTCATGGGTTCTTTAAGGAAAAACTAACCTCTACTCCTTAAAAATTTATAGATCTACTTACCTTTAAGTCCCCAGTTTCCACTAAATTCGCTCAAATGAGAGGCCACCCATTTATAGATGTAAAATTTCTAGAGATTCTGAAGTCAAATTTAGAAGGGAAGTAGGAAAAAGAATTTCTTTTCTGTATACTGTTTATAATGCAAAATTGGAAGTGGAAAAAACTGAGTATAAAAAATCCTTTTAAGGCTGAGATGCCAACCACACTGTCAAGTGTACAATACTCCCTAGGAGGACTGAAACAATGTTAAAATGTAATTGGGAAATATTTAATAAAAATAAAAACTAAAAATATAAGAAGATGTAACATTCCTTTCTAAAACTAAGTAAATATGGAACCTGCGAGGATTCTTATGTACAGATTAGTGGTCCCTACCACTAATATCTGCTTGAGTTTAACACTATTTCTTTAAAGCACTGTGTTACTTCAATAATTCTATGATTTCATCAATATAAATACATTACCCTTCCAACCAAACAGATCTCAATTCATAAACACTTTCTGAATATAGGCTATTTTTGTCCTTTTTTTACCATAAATCTTATCCAGGGTCTATCCAACATGCCAAAAGCCTTCTAAGCCAAGGATTTCTTAACCTAAGGTTCATAAATTTGTGTTCCTTTTTAATATATTAATAACACTGTGCATGCTCTCTTCTTTTTTACTACTATAAAAAAATAACAGTTGCTAGATCATATGGCTCCCATCTTTCATCCATCCAGGCACTGTTTCTGGGAAAGAGAAACCCTAAGGCAACTTCAGTGATGCCCACAATTCATGGGCATTGTACTTGACAAAATCTAGGCCTACAGCTTTTATCATTGCTTGCTTCATACTTGGACCCCTTCCCTACTTTTATGTCAGCTACTGAAATAAATCACAGGCTCCCAAATCTTCCTTCTCCACACTCTGCTTGCTCTTAGGCAAATTCCCAAATGTGACTTAGATCCCCAAATTAGTTCCCCTACCCACTCACACTTGCCTAATGGCTCCTGGGGGCAGGGAGCAACCACTAGAGTTGATGTCAAAGGATCTTGCTATCAATCTCAACTCTACTCAAATCTTAAGTTACTTCCCTCCCTGAACTTCAGTGTCTTCATTCATACATTAAAGAAGCTGGACTAGATCTCTAACATGTGTCAGACTTAGACCATAAGCTTATGACCCTAAGCACTGAAATAATGTGTTCCCTTTTCTAGACATCCCTACAAAAATGAAATCTTCCTTTATAAAGGGGCAGCACCTTGAGCTCTCTTTTCCTTACCTCTCAGTCCACAGAGTCCAAAGTCCAACATTCTCTGAGGGAAGAAATAAAACTCAACTGGGAAATGACTTAACAAATTATAATATAGGAATGCCATACCATTGAATGGCATAATGACAAAAAAAGTGTTTCAGAGAAACTGGGAAGATATTTATGAACTGATGCAGAGAGAAGTGAGCAAAACTAAGAAACACATAGAATAACAATATTGAAAAGAAAAACAATTTGCAAAGATAAAATGATAATGATCAAACACGATTCCAAAGGGTCAGTGATAAAGAATGCTATCCACTTCTTGACAAAGAGGTGAAAGATTCAAAGGTGCAAAATGAGACACGTTTTGGACATGGTCAATGTGGGAATTTGTTTTGCTTGACTATGCATACAGATTAGAAACATTTTGTCTTATTTTTTTTCCCAAAGGTGACAGAAAGAAGAGAAAAATAATTTTTTATAATTTTCAAAGAAAAAGTGCCTTGCATTTGCAAGGCAGAACTTTCTATAGAGATAAAAAAATCTTCAAGAAAATTAATCTGATAAAACATATCCTCACTATAACACATAACCTTTATGACCAAAAGCTAAATACTTATATGTTTTTATAGACTTGTTGTAGGGGAGATGCTTTTTAAATGTTAAAATTCATGTTTTTGTTATTCCTGGGCAGAAAATGTTAAATGCTGCATCTCTTTAAAGTAGAAGCACCACAATTGAAAGCAAGAAGACAATATAAGTTCCTTAAAAGGGCAAGGGCTATTTCACTTTTGTCTCTGTACTCCCAGTGCCTAGCACATAGTAGGTGCTCAATAAATGCTCTTGAATAGAGTGGAGGAAAGGAGTTGGAAGAAAGCTCAGAAACCATTTAGTCCAATATTCCCATTTTAAAGAGAAGAGAAACTAAGATCCAGAAAGGTAAAATGATTTGATACACACTTATTTTGTATACATCTATATGCATATATAACTAAGTGGCTCAGTGAATAGAGCATTAGGACTAGAGTCAGGAAGTCTTGATTTCAAAATCTGGCCTCCGATGTTCACCAGCTTTTTGTGGCTGTGGACAACCCACTTAAACGCTTTGCCTTAATCCACTGAAGGAGGAAATGGTAAATCACCACAGGACCTTTGTCAACAGAACCCCAAATGGGGTCACAAAAAGTCAGACATGACAACAATAATAACATGCATGTCTTTGTCTCCTCCAAAAGAATGTAAGCTCCTCGAGGGTACACTGTCTCTGTATCCCAAATGCCCAGCCAGTGGCCCAGGCACACATTAGGCACATTATTTCTGACTGCCAAAGGGGAAGAAAGGACTCTGCCCATTTTGCTAACCCTTTGTCAACTTTCTTTCTCTTGGCCCGACTTTCTAAGCTCCCCTCAAAGGACTAAGCAATGCCAAAGACAACTCTAATCATTCTCTCTTCTCCTTTCTTGCTGAAGCCAGTTCACTCAAGGTGGGAAAACCTCC
The DNA here is from genome assembly GCF_027887165.1 of Monodelphis domestica. Taxonomy (NCBI): domain Eukaryota; kingdom Metazoa; phylum Chordata; class Mammalia; order Didelphimorphia; family Didelphidae; genus Monodelphis; species Monodelphis domestica. Next base: position 256,396,506 of record NC_077233.1, read on the forward strand.
CCTGTAGTTTCTTCCTTATGCTCAAACCTCCTCCGAGCAAAAAGAGTGGTAGTGAGCTCCTTCCCAGGCTAAGCCCTCATTTTGGACACTTTCTGCCTCTTCTCTCAAAGGCTCTCACACATACCACTCACACTCACCTACTCTTCAGGCTCGCTCCTTCAAGGCACACATCCACGTTTCCCCACATTCACTTTCTTTGCTCTCCTGCCAATTTTTAACATGCAAGAGTGAGGACTCCCAAGCTCTGCTCATTGCTCATAGCACACTCATCTACACACACACACACACACACACACGCACACACACACACACACACGCACACAACCACAGGGTTACCTCTTTTCCATGCTCCAGTACTTAACAATAAATGAGCTGGCTTCTAACCATCTCAATGCTGCATATACGAAGTCCAGTGAAATGGCAATCATTTGCTCCCCTTTCCAATCACCCTCAAAATGTCAAGGAATAAGGGAAACATGGCACAAAGGGCATTATCTGCACCTGTCTTCTCAACCTGGGAAGCACCCATCAGCCCAGTATTCTGTCCTCAGGCCAAAGTATACTTGAACCAGAATTAGAAGGGATATCAGAGACCATTTGATCCAATTCTATTATTTTACAGTTGAGGAAACGGAGGTCTAAGGGCTTCAAAACTTACCCTTGCAATTTCCCAAGAGATGGACTGATCTTCCTTTCCTATCTCCTCCAATCTATTAAATATTATGGGACTTTAACGGTTATTTCTCTCATTTTGTTAATAAATGATTATAACTCCGGTCAGACCCCTTTTTTATTTGTCACAAGTCCTTGACAAAGTTCGTGGTACCCAAGAGAAACTTACACGTGTATGATCACATCAATTTAAATCTATAATACCTCCTGAAATTTTACTTAAAGCATGCAGAAAGGGAGCAGCTAGGTAGTTCAGTGGATAGGTAGTCAGGCCCAGAGGTCCTTCCTAGGTGTGACCCTGGGCAAGTCACTTAATCCCCACTGCCTAGACCTTACTGCTCTCCTGCCTTGGAACCAATACACAGTATTCTAAGATGTAAGGTCAGGGTTTTTTTTTAAAAAGCAGCAAAATATATCTACCCTTATAAATAGAAAAACTGGTACAGAAGATACATCAATGAGGAAGGAAAAAACTGAAACTAAATTGGGAGTTCAGCACTTAATCTTATACATGTACAAATAAGTCTTTCTGTCTTCAAATTCTTTAAAAACCATCCTCCACTGGGCTGCCAAAGGCATATGCGGAAAGCATAGTGAAAGGAACCAGGTCACTTCCTAACTCAATACATTCCAGCGGCTCCCTATTACCACTAGGACCAAATACAAACGCTGGTGTTTAAGCGTGTGAAGTCCTTCCTAACCTACTTTTATCTAATGTACTTTTTTCAGTCTTCTTCTGCAGTTCTCTCCTTCCCAGGCTCCAAAGTCCAGCCAAACTGGCCTTTTTGCTCTTCCTCACCAATGATATTCCATCTCTTCTCTGGGTTTTGCACAGGCTGTCCTCCATGTACTCCTCCACCTCTCTAACTCTTGAACAAATGAATGAGCAGTTAGTAAACATTTATGTGTGAAGGAGGATGCAAATAAAAAAAGCAGGACAATGTTTGCTCTCAAAAAAACTGGGGAAAACAATGTGAAAGTTCAGCTGCTGGGCAGATGTAAAGAGCCTGAGCTTCTAAAGGTGGGGGGCATGGGGGGGGCAGGTAACCATGGCCAGGTCCTTAGGCTAAGTCACTTGGTCAGATGACAGGTTGGAAGGCATGAAGGTAGGGAAGATGATGGCCTGGGAGACCCAGAGGACACTCCATCTCACCAGAAAGAACAGAAGTTGGTAACTCAACTCTTTTAAACCATGTGAGCAGCCAAACAGCCTAAGCAGCTTCTGGATGGTGATGATAGTCCTTAAAATCCTTAGTTCCTTTCCAAGCTTAGTTCAAAAGCAAATAGGCCTTTCTTGACTCTCTCCTTTTCCCCAGGCCACCCACTATCACCTCCTCCCTGAAATTATTTGGCATGTATGTATATGTACATGTCGCTTTCTTTAGTCTTTGTGCCACAGTCAATTCTTATTGATCATATATAAAAGTGAATGAAATAATAATTAGGAATGTCTGTTTACACAATTTAAGATTCTGAATTCTCTCTGAACTAAAAAAAATATGGCTTCCATCATAAATAATGAAACTAGTCCAGACTTTTATTAAACTTGTTATTTATTGTTAAATGGTGAAGTTATCTCTAGGATCAGATTTTGAGCCACATGGGAACTTCAACATTATCTAGTCTAACATCATTTAACAAATGAAACTAAAATCAGGGAAGTGAAGAAAGTTTACTAAGTCACACAAGCATCAAGAAGGGCAGGATTAAAATCAGGGCTTCAGATTTCAACCTCTCTCCTCTTAATAATAATAACTGTCATGTAATACATATACAACCCAGATTGAATTGCTTGCCTACTACAGAAGGGGGAGGGAAGAAGGGGGAAATGAGGGGAGACAACATGAATCATAAATTTAGAAAACTTATGTGTAAATTTGTTATTAAAATAAAGATAAAAATAATAATAATTCATTTAGAGAGTGTTTATAAACTTTGCAAAACTCTTTATGAGTTATCTCATCTGATCCTCACAGTACTCCTGGGAGCGAGATGCTATCACTACAGCACTACAGTCATTTTACAGATGAAGCATAGAGAGATCAAGTGATGTGCTCAGCTATGAAGTGCAGAATTTAAACTCAGGTCTTTCCTAACTCCAAATCCAACATTGTCCATCTACCTACCTACCATATACTATACAGATTCAAATAGAGCATTTTGCCTTAATTAGCCTTAACCTAGAGATAGTCTATTATTTTGTTATTTTCTAGGTACACACGCAGGCTTTTTTCCCATTCCAAAAGATTTTATTTTAGGGTTTTAAACTGCTTTGTCTTCAGTTTCCTCAGCTATAAAATAGGGATAACAAGAGAAACACCTATCTTGTAAATAATAAAACAATTTAAAAAACAAGTTATTACATAAAAGTACGGTTCCTTTAGATTAAATGGGATCAAGTTCAGGCTGAATTAAATAAAGTCAGGGTTTGGGTTTTTTTTTTAAAGAAACATTATTTTCAAGTGGCATATATGTAATGATTTGAATTAGGCTAAGTAAAATTAGGTGGATGACTTTTGGAATCTGCTTTTGCAAAAAGACACAGAAAATTATATACAGTTAATACAGATATTATTTGTATGCAAGTATTTCTACACTGATTGGCAAGGATGCTCTTTTAAATAAGTTAGATATACCCCTGAGAACTATCTAATATTAATTTCTTCAGCAAATGCTTTTACTGTCTGTATATAAGCTTTTCAGGTCTGTTCCCATTTTGAATTGAGTCAAAAGCCAATGTTTTATTGCACCATAAAACTAAAGGCTCAAAGAAATATTTTAAAGGTCCAGAATGGTCCAAGCCTACCATCACATGAATTGAAAGCCTAGTAAATTTCACAACTCTTTGAAAAGGAATATTACTGGAATAAAAGATACTTTACACAATAGCTAAGATCATCATCTTATTTTATTTTATTTTGTGAGTTAAACCAAGCCAACTTGGAATAAAGTCAAGATTTCTTAGAGCTAGGACATATTAACAATCATATTAAAGTAGAGTTCCCTTATATGAGGTTTCAGTTATCTGCTGTCAACCTCAAAGCTCAAAAGTCTACCTGCTTCAGTGGTCTGCCCCAGTTGTAGTCTCTTTTGCTTTCACTTGACTTTTTTCACTTTCATTTTTTCCCATGGGTAGGGGGAGGGGACAGTGATGAGCAAAGCTGAGGGGGCAGGAACAGATCACATCTAGATGGGATCAGTAGATGCTCCCTTATATCCCTGGTTTAAGCTACTTGCAGTAGGTCTTTGAATTCATTGCTGTGGACATGACAGACATATACTATAGGATATATTTTGGATGAAGAAATAAGATTTTTAATTTTCCCAAAGCTTTTCCACCCTAAAAAATACTATTCCAACACTGAATTTCCTCATTTTGATCTTTTTGATGGGTTGTTCAAATTAACAAAAGATCAAACTCAACCAATTCTAAGTCAAATTTTCTCAACTTCAGTCCAAAAAAAATGCATCACAATCTAGCATTCCTTAGTCACAAGAAATGAACAACTTATTTATCAGCTGTTTTTAGGTATGTTCTAGCAAATGTCAGGAAAGAATTAATGACATTCATCCGATATGGATATCTAGTCTTCTTCTCTACCAGTCAACCCAGCTGCAACACACTGTACCATTCCTGAGGAAGTTAATTCATTCAGCTTTGAAGCTCTAAGAATCAGCCCTATCTAAATTGTCCTAATTGGTGAATAAGTACTAACTCATCTAATCCACTACATTTGGCCAGTCACTAGACTTGGTTTCACATACATCCCACATCCCTCATAACATACCATCTACTCTCTGATCTCACAGCAACTTTCTAACTCTTGCTCTGGGTACAGCAGTAACCATTACTTCTGAAAAGATGGTAGATGTGAACTGCCCAGTGACTTCACAAACCAAATTCTTTTCCTGAACCCAATGCACCCTTTTAACTGTAGTCACTCCCACGATAAGGTAAGCTTGCTGAGGGCAGAAATTGTCTCACTTTTATATTTTTGTCCTTTTTTTATATTTGTGTCCTCAACACTTAGCACAGTTACTGGCACATGGTAAGGGTGAATAAATGCATTTTCTTTCAGTCATTCATAAAAATTGTTTTCAGAATATAAAATTTGGAAGAAGAAAAAAATTATAACTGGATAATTGCAGACATTCTACAAGTTGACTAGCCTCAACTCCTACAATTAAGAAACACAGCAACAGATACATTTGTAAGGATTAATAGCCAACCAGTAAATATCCATGAAAGTAATGGTTTTAACTATTATCAGTATGACTGAAAATACATTAAAAATATAGTGAAAACTTCACTAACAGGCTCAAACAGTAGCCCCTAATTAGGAAAATACCAGTTAAATAAATTTAAATTAGCAAATCACAAGGGCAATAAAGGAAGTGCTGTCTATAGGTATAGCTCTGAACTACTGTTCAGTTGACTGAAATTACTAATACAGTCACTATCAAATGAGAGGACAGGAGCTATGAATTGAGAAAAGTACACGGTACACCTGAACCCTAACTTTAAATTGTATTACTGTTGTTTATTGCTTTATAATACATTTAAATAGGAATTTCCTAAAATAATGGACTAGTGAACTCAATCCTTGTGTACACAGAAATTTAAACAAAAGCATAGCAGAAAGACCTTTTTCTGTCCAGATAGCAAAGTCATAATGGATTATGTAGCATACACTCAATAATTTAATAAAGCGTACTTCTAACCTGCCAACAAATACAGAATCACAAAGTAAATGGATTAAGGGAGTTAGAAGGGGTTTGAGAAGGAATAGGGTACAACCCTGGACATCAATTCAAAGTTGACTTCAGAGATTTAAAAACTGTGTGATTCTGGGTAAGTCACTTAACTTTCACCTGTTTCAATTTCCTCATCTGTAAAATGTGGATAATAATAGTACCTAATCCCAGGATTGTTGTCAAGGTAAAAGGAGATAAAAAATTTCGCATTTTATGCCTATAATATAAAATGGAAAAGGAATAAGCAAATTATTAAGTGCCTACTATGTGTCAGGCATTGTGCTAAACTTAAGAATGCTAGATTTAAAAATAACTGCAGCCTAGAGAATTGAAGGATCTTGGCCAAGGTTGCATAGCTTGTTGAAAAACTAAAATATAGGTCTCAATTTTCAGGTCTCGGTTTCTTTCGCCTCCCTCCAAATTACCTGAGTCATCTTAGGGACCCTAAATCACTTTCTTCCCACTGCTACCTCTTCAGTGTTTTTGTTCAGACAAGATTTTAAAATTCAAACCCCATACTAAACTAAACTCTCAAAGCCATAAGCTGGTTAGTTTCTATAGCTTGAAGTCCATGCATATATTTAAACCTAACCCAGGTCCAGTAACTGGTTACTACCATATGGACAAAGATGCCAGAAGTAAAAGGAGTGAGAACCTGTCAGAAGATCACTTATAATTAAAAGATAGTTTACATTTAAAAACGCAAATCTTCCCACTCTACTTCACCCTAAACCTCACTCAAAAACAAATTATGCTAGTTTGTTTCCCCCGCCTTCGCCTTCGGGGGAATTGGTGCTGCAGCAAAAGGAAAACACAACCAAAGAACCAGGCTGCTTTGCAAAGGCTGGGCCTTTCACCCAGAAGCCTTTGCAATGCAAGGAAAACGATTTCGGAAAACCGTGAGTTCTGAGCTCTTAAGACAAATGCAGCTAAACTGAACTATTAAGAAAGGACCCCGACTTTGGAACGTGTAGAATAGTTAATTCTACGTATGGAACACAAGTTACAAATTGCTGGACGGCAAACTGGTGAAGCCTTCTAGAAAAATCAATAAAGTTCGCTGAGTTTGCAAGACCTATGCAGGCGGAGGGCACCCACAGCGGAGGCTGCTTCCATCCCTACCCGGCTTTAAATGCAAACGCCGAAAACGGCTCCCCGCGCCAAAACGGTGTAACAAGCCGCCAAGTTGCAAGAGCTTGTCCATTTCATGATCCTCAGACTCCCTAAATGCCACGCGACGCAGCCGCTCTTCCTGCACCTTCACCGCTCCCACCCCCGGAGCTCCCGAGGCCAGCTGGGAGTCGTGGGTCCGCACTCCAGGGGGAGGAGAAGAAGGAGGAGGAGAAAAGTAGACAGTACCAGGCCGCTCCACTTACCTCCGTCCTGCCCCACGCTCTGGCCCCAGTGCCGGCCCCGACAGCTACGTAGCCCGCCCCCGCGGCCTCTCAGCTTTGTGGGCGGGGAAAACGAGAAGGTACCAATGAGGCGTGACCATTGGTCCATTCCGTCACACCCCCTCCGACAGAGCCCTTCTTCCTCCCTGGCCCCTGGTGCGCGTGCTCCTACGCGCCGGGGGAGAAGCAAATGCGGGAGTAGGCTCTGGTTGCTTCCGTGGCGCTTTCCCGGTAGATTCCCTCTAATGCATGCGCCCTAAGTGGAGGATATGGGGATTTAGGAAGTAAATCTCCAAAACTCTGGCAGATGGGGTGGATAAACTGAGAACCTAAGCCCAAATTTGCAGGTATAGAAGTGGACAATTTATGAAAACTTTACTCTTCTCCCTTTGAATTAAGGCGACGTCCCTAAGGGATGTCTGGACCTTTTTGGTGACAGTGACTAAGTGCTAATTTTGCAAGAAATGCAGTTTAGTAATAGTTTTATTTGCATTTTTAGTATATGTTAAATATATGCTGACTAGCATATCATCTTTCCAAATACTTTGGCCAAGGGGTTAGTAGCTACATAACAGCCTACACTCTTACTCTTGGCAGTTCAGTGTAGAAGTAGACTAAGGCAGAGCACATACTCTTACTAGGTATAGCTAACTTTTTAATAACATTTAACTTTAATGTAGTCATATTAATACTGTCCAGATTTTGTGTCCACTTTTAAACTTTATTCTGCTCTCTTATGTGTACTTTAAGGGCTTCAGAGATTGCCTTATTTCTTTCTTTTGGGGGGAACCTATCCCCATCCCCCAAAAAAGTGCTTACTTATAATAGTCAAGCAAAACATTCATGTGTATAAAATGTATATCATTCAGTAGTCTTATTTCATCTTTTTGCCAGTAAGTGGGAGACACATTGAATCATCAGACTTAATGAGCCATGATTGGTCATTGCAATTATTTCTCAAAGTCTTTCAAATTTATTTCTTTTACAATATTGGAGGAGCTTTATAAATTGTTCTGATTTAACTCACTTCATTCTGGGTCAATTCCTATAAGTCTTTCTAAGTTATCTAAATCCATCTCATTCATAATTTCATTGTGTATGTATGATAGTTCTTCCTTTTTTCTTTTGTCTTATTAGTTTGTCACATTAAAGTTCCCATATTTCCCCCCCTTTCCTCCCCACCTTCACTAGAGACAGCATCATTTGACACATACACAAAATATATATATATATAAAACTATGACATGCATTGTTTCTATTTATCACTTCTTTGAAGGTAGACATTCAGTTATTCTTCAAACTATTTCTTTTGCTGTAAATAATGTTCTCTTGGCTCTGTTCCATTCACTCTTCAGAATTTTATATAGATCTTTCCATGTTTTTCTTTAATTATTGCTCGTCATTTCTTATCAATCAGTAGTATTCACAATCACAATTATATGCCACAATTTGTTTAACCATTCCCCAATTAATGGACAACCCCTCAATTTCCAGACAGCCATCATTTCTTGTGGCAAAATGATATTCTATTACATTCATAATGGGGCACAACCATGGGTTCCTTTAACCATACTTCTAAGCTTCCTTTCCCTGTTCACACAATTTGTTCCCTTTCCCTACTATTTGTTCAACCATTTCGCAATCGAAGGGTTTATATTTGGTTTCCAGTTATTTGCTACAATAAAAAGGGTTTATATATATATATATATATATATATATATATATATATATATTTTTTAAACATGGGTCATTTCCCACTGTTTTCAGCTTTACTAGGTATGTTCCTACTCATGGAACTGCTGGTATTGCTGAGTCAAAGGAAATACACAATTTAGTAGCCATTTGGAGTTTAGTCCCAAATTACTTTCCAGAATGGCTAAACCATTTCACAGTCACATCAATAGGGCTTTATTGTGCTTGTCTTGTCCTAGTGTCACCAACAACCATAATTTGGCTTTATACTCTTAAAAATTGCCTGTTTAGGGGCTGTGAGGTAGCATAGTGGATAGAGAATCAGGACTGGAGTCCAGAGGACCCGGGTTCAAATGTGACCTCAGATACTTCCTAGCTGTGACCCTTGGAAAAGTCATTTAATCTACATTGCCCATTCCTTGCCACCTTTATGTTTTACAAAAACAGGAGGTAAGGATTTTTTTTTAATTACATGTTTGTATCCTTTGACCATTTATCTACTTGTTCTTACACTGTGTCCCCCAAATCAGAGACACCCTATATATTAGTAGCATGTTTGTATATTTGTAGTATACATGTATTTGTAGTATATACATATTAGATATTTGTATTTATTTGTTTATTATGCATTATGCATTTCCTATATATCTTAAAAACAAGAATTATCTGAAGTATTTAACACTCTTGATTACTCTCTGTCTTAAAATATGCTTTCCTTTCTAGTTTGCATAACATTACTCTCTTGGTTCTCCTCTTACCATTCTCACTACTCTTGTCTCCTTTGCTGGTTCTTCATCTATATCATAAGATATAGAAATATCCAAATGTATGCCACATAAGCACCTGAAACAATATCAACGTCCAATGGCAAAGTCATCCACTGTTTCCTGGGCCATTCCCAGACATAGTGACTTTTATCTTGCTGCTGAACATTGATGACCTTGTAAGAGGGAGCAAGGCTAATGACTTTGTGCAACTGCTGCACTTAAATCCAACTGTGGTAAATGTAGGCAAATCAAGACATCACTCTTGTGATTTCATTGGTCCTTTTCAAAAACAAAGAATAAACAATAATATCTTATTCCTGACTTTGAGCAAAACTCAATATCAAGTCTCACCAGCTACAAGAAGCCTTTCCTGTTCCTCTCTTCTCTCTTGTGTTCTCTTCTGAATTAGCCTTTCACGTTATCTATATACATAATGTAATTTCTCCCTTTACATTGTGAAGTCATTAAAAGAATGGACTATTCTCACCTTCATTTGTATCCCTAGCACCTGGCATAGTACATGGCATGTAATAACCACATAAAAAATGTTTGTTGACTATCAGACAAATTTTATGCAAAGAGTTTTTTAGTAATTCCCCATTAACCTTTTCAATTGTATTGATGCTTACATTTTCTTCAACCAAAAATGTTCAGTTTATTTCCTGTGATCATCTATATCTCTTTTTCAGTCAAATTGTTCCTTCTTCTTAGTGGTAAAAGGCATCTCCTTCCCTTCTCTTTTAGTTTTTTGTTCCCTTAAACCCTTACCTTCTGTCTAAGTATTGATTCCAAGGAAGAAGAGTGGTAAGGGCTAGGCAATGAGGGTTAAATGATATTATCATTTAAATAATGGGTTACCCAGTGTCTGAGGTCAAATTTGAACCCAGGACCTCCTATATCTAGGCCAGGCTCTCTATCCACTGTCACTTAGCTGCCCCTTCTAATTTGTTTTTCATATGGTATTTTATATTTAGATTGTCTATATGAAGCTTATTATTGGTAGTGTAAACCTAATTTCTACCAGATTGCTTTCCAGTTGTGCCAGCAGTTTTTGGAAAATAGGAGTACTTATCCTAGTAGCTGGCATCCATGGGTTTATGAATATCATACTACTATGCTGAGTTGCTTCTTTATTTTTAGTAGCAATAGTTTTTTATTGTTTTTTATTTTTATTTTATTTTATTGATTAATTAAGAAAATTTTTCCATGTTTCCATGATTCATGTTCTATCCCTTCCCTCCTGCCACCCCTGCCCATAGCCAAAGCTCAATTCTACTGGGTTTTACATGTGTCATTGATCAAGACCTATTTCCATATTATTGATATTTGCACAAGAGTGATCATTTAGAGTTTATATCCCCAACCATATCCCCATCAACTCATGTAATTAAACAGCTATTTTTCTTCTCTGTTTCTACTCCCACAGTTCTTCCTCTGGATGTGGATAATGTTCTTTCTCATAAGGCCCTCACAATTGTCCTGGATCACTGCATTGCTCCTAGTAGAGAAGTCTAATACATTCAATTGTGCCACAGTATATCCGTCACTGTGAGTAAGGTTTTCCTCGTTTTGCTCCTTTCACTCTGCATCAATTCCTAGAGGTCCTTTCTTCACCTCGGTACCTTCTGAGTCAGACACCAGAATTCTTTTTTCTTTTTTTTTCAGATTTTTGAATATTTTATTTTACCAATACCATTTAATAACAAATTTCCACGTTTTTCCTCCAGTTCATTATTCCTTTGAGCACAATAGTATTCCATCACCAAGAGATACCACAATTTGTTCAGCAATTCCCCAATTGGAAGACATCCCTTCATTTTCCAAATTTTTTTTTTGCCACCACAAAGAGCTAAGCTATGAATATTTTTGTAGAAATCTTTTTCCTTATTATCACTTTGGGGTGTAAACCCAGCAGGAGTATGGCTGGATGAAAGGGCAGACAGTCTTTTAGCACCCTTTTGGCATAGTTCCAAATTGCCATCCAGAATGGTTGGATCAATTCACAACTCCACCAACAATGCATTAATGTCCTTATTAACCACATCCCCTCCAACATTTATTATCTTCCTTTGCTGTCATGTTAGCCAATTTTCTAGGTGTAAGGTGGTACTGCAGAGTTGTTTTGATTTGCATTTCTCTAATTATAAGAGATGTAGAACACTTTATTGATAGTTTTGATTTCTTTATCTGAAAATTGCCTATCCATGTCTCTTGCCCATTTGTCAACTGAGGAATGGCTTGATTTTTTGTACAATTGATTTAGATCCTCATATGTTTGAGTAATTGGACCTTTGTCAGAGGTTTTTGTTATAAAGATTTTTTCCGCAATTTGTTGCTTCCCTTCTAATTTAGGTTGCATTGGTTTTGTTTGTACAAAACCTTTTTAATTTAATGTAATAAAAATTATTTATTTTACATTTTGTAATTTTCTCTAACTCTTGCTTGGTCTTAAAATCTTCCCCTTTCCAAAGATCTGACCAGTATACTATTCTGTGTTCACCTAATTTACTTATACTTTCCTTCTTTATCTTCAAGTCATTCACCCTTTCTGAATTTATCTTGGTGTAAGGTGTGAGATGTTGATATAAACCTAATCTCTCCCATACTGTTTTCCAATTTTCCCAGCAGTTTTTGGCATGCTCAGTTGCTTCTTACTCTTTTGCTACTAATCTCTTACACTGATCAATTTTTCTTTTATAATCAATAACAAAAAGTTTTGATGTTTGCTACCACGCAGTATAATTTAAAATCGAATACTGTAAAAATCCTTTTCTTCTCATACTTTTACATAACTATGTTGAGATTTTTTACCTTCTGTTGCTTCAGATAAATTATCTTTTTTGTTTGTTTGTTTTTAAAACATTATTTTATTTGATCATTTTCATACATTATTCATTGGAAACAGATCATTTACTTTTCCTCCCCCACCCCACCCACCCCCGCCACCCCTTCCCTAGCCAACACCTGATTCATCTGGGTATCACATGTGTCCTTGCTCTGAACCCATTTCCTTGTTGTTGGTATTTTCATTAGGGTGCTCATTTAGCTTCTCTCCTCGATCATGTCCCCTCAACCTCTGTAGTCAAGCAGTTGCTTTTTCTCAGTGTTTTTACTCCCTCAGTTTGTCCTCTGCTTGAGGATAGTTTTTTTTTTTTTTCTCGTAGATCACTGCAGATTATTCAGGGACATTGTAAAGCCATTACTGGAGAAGTCCATTACGTTCTCTTGTACCACAATGTGTCAGTCTCTGTGTACAATGTTCTCCTGGTTCTGCTCCTCTCACACTGCATCACTTCCTGGAGGTTGTTCCAGTTCACATGGAATTCCTCCACTTTATTATTCCTTTTAGCACAATAGTATTCCATCACCAACATATACCACAATTTATTCAGCCATTCCCCAATTGAAGGGCATCCCCTCGTTTTCCAATTTTTTGCCACCACAAAGAGTGCAGCTATGAATATTCTTATACAAGTCTTTTTTCTTATTATCTCTTTGGGGTACAAACCCAGCAGTGCTATGGCTGAATCAAAGGGCAGTCAGTCTTTTATCACCCTTTGGGCATAGTTCCAAATTGTCCTCCAGAATGGCTGGATCAATTCACAACTCCACCAGCAATGAATTAGTGTCCCTACTTTGCCACATCCCCTCCAGCATTCATTACTTTCCTTTGCTGTCATGTTGACCAATCTGCTAGGTGTGAGGTGATACCTCACAGTTGTTTTGATTTGCATCTCTCTGATTATAAGAGATTTAGAACACTTTTTCATGTGCTTATTAATAGTCTTGATTTCTTTAACTGAAAATTGCCTATTCATGTCCCTTGCCCATTTTTCAATTGGAGAATGCTTGATTTTTTGTACAACTGGTTTACCTCTTTATAGATTTGAGTAATTAGACCTTTGTCAGAGATTTTTGTTATGAAGATTGTTTCCCAATTTGTTGCTTTCCTTCTAATTTTAGTTACATTGATTTTGTTTGTACAAAACCTTTTTAATTTAATGTAGTCAAGATTATTTATTTTGCATTTTGTGACTCTTTCTGTCTTGCTTGGTTTTAAAATCTTTCCCTTCCCAAAGGTCTGACATGTATATAATATACATATATATTAATATATGTATATTATATTAGGTATATAGAATACCTAATTTACTTATAGTTTCCTTCTTTATATTCAAGTCATTCACCCATTCTGGGTTTATCTTGGTGTAGGGTGTGAGGTGTTGATCCAAACCTAATCTCTCCCACACTGTCTTCCAATTTTCCCAGCAGTTTTTATCAAATACTGGATTTTTGTCCCAAAAGCTGGGGTCTTTGGGTTTGTCAAAGACTGTCTTACTGAGGTCATTTACCCCAAGTCTATTCCACTGATCCTCCTTTCTGTCTCTTAGCCAGTACCAAATTGTTTTGATGACTGCTGCTTTGTAATATAGTTTAAGGTCTGGGATTGCAAGGCCACCTTCCTTTGTATTTTTTTTATTATTTCCCTGGATATCCTTGATCCTTTATTCTTCCAAATGAACTTTGTTATGGTTTTCTCTAATTCAGTAAAATAGTTTTTTGGTAGTTCAATGGGTATGGCACTAAATAGATAGATAAGTTTGGGTAGGATGGTCATTTTTATTATGTTAGCTCATCCCACCCATGAGCAATCAATGTTTTTCCAATTGTTCAAGTCTAGTTTTAGTTGTGTGGAGAGTGTTTTGTAGTTGTGTTCATAAAGTTCCTGTGTTTGTCTTGGGAGATAGATTCCTAAGTATTTTATATTGTCTCGGGTGACTTTAAATGGAATTTCTCTTTCTAATTCTTGCTGCTGAACTGGGTTGGAGATATATAGAAATGCTGATGACTTATGTGGGTTTATTTTGTATCCTGCAACTTTGCTAAAGTTGTTGATTATTTCCACTAGCTTTTTAGTTGATTCCCTAGGATTCTTTAAGTAAATCATCATATCATCCGCATAGAGTAACAGCTTGGTCTCCTCATTGTCAATTTTAACACCTTCAATTTCTTTTTCTTTTCTAATTGCTACTGTTAGTGTTTCTAGTACAATGTTAAATAATAAGGGTGATAATGGGCATCCTTTTTGACTCCTGATCTTATTGGGAAGGCTTTGAGTTTTTCCCCATTGCAGATGATGTTTGCTGATGGTTTTAGGTATATACTGTTTATTATTTTTAGGAAAGGCCCTTCTATTCCTATACTTTCTAGTGTTTTCAATAGGTATGGGTGTTATATTTTGTCAAAGGCTTTTTCTGCATCTATTAAGATAATCATGTGATTTTTGTCAGTTTGCTTATTTATATGGTTAATTATGTGGATGGTTTTCCTAATATTGAACCATCCTTGCATTCCTGGTATGAATCCTACTTGATCATAGTGGATAACCCTTGTGATGACTTGCTGGAGTCTTTTTGCTAGTATCCTATTTAAGATTTTTGCATCTATATTCATTAGGGAGATTGGCCTGTAGTTTTCTTTCTCTGTTTTTAACTTGCCTGGCTTTGGGATCAGTACCATGTTTGTGTCGTAAAAAGAATTTGGTAGAACCCCTTCTTAGCTTATTCTGTCGAATAGTTTGTATAGTATTGGGGTTAGCTGTTCTTTGAATGTTTGATAGAATTCATTTGTGAATCCATCTGGACCTGGGGATTTTTTCTTAGGGAGTTCTTTGATGGCTTGTTCAATTTCTTTTTCTGATATGGGGTTGTTTAGGTAATTTATTTCTTCTTCTTTTAGTCTAGGCAATTTATATTTTTGTAAGTATTCATCCATATCACTTAGATTGCCATATTTTTTGCCATATAATTGGGCATAGTAGTTTTTAATGATTGCTTGATTTCCTCTTCATTAGAGGTGAGGTCTCCCTTTTCATCTTGGATACTGTCAATTTGGTTTTTTCTTTCCTTTTTTTAATTAGACTGACCAGTACTTTGTCTATTTTATTTGTTTTTTTTTTCAAAGTACCAGCTTCTAGTCTTATTTATTAAACCAATAGTTCTTTGACTTTCAATTTTATTAATTTCTCCATTGATTTTTAGGATCTCTAATTTAGTCTTCATCTGAGGATTTTTAATTTGTTCACTTTCTGGTTTTTTAATTTGCATGCCCAATTCATTGACCTCTGCCCTCTCTAGTTTGTTAATATATGAACTCAAGGATATAAATTTCCCCCTGAGTACTGCTTTGGCTGCATCCCACAGGTTTTGAAAGGATGTCTCACCATTGTCATTTTCTTCAGTGAAGTTATTAATTGTTTCTACAATTTGTTCTTTAACTAGCTGGTTTTGGAGAATCATATTGTTTCATTTCCAATTAATTTTTATTTATCTCTCCATGTACCCTTACTAATTATTATTTTTATTGCATTGTGCCCTGAGAAGGTTGCATTTATTATTTCTGCCCTTTTGCACTTCTTTGCAATGATTTTGTGCCCTAGTACATGGTCAATTTTTGTGAATGTACCATGTGCTGCTGAAAAGAAGGTGTATTCCTTTTTGTCCCTATTTATTTTTCTCCACATATATACTAACTCTAATTTTTCTAAGATTTCATTTGCTTCTCTCATCTCTTTTTTATTTATTTTTTAATTTGATTTATCTAGTTCGGATAGGGGAAGGTTCAGATCTCCCACTAGTATAGTTTTTCTACCTATTTCATCCTTGAGCTCCTCTAGTTTCTCCTTTAAAAATTTGGATGCTCTGCCATTTGGTGCATACATATTGAGTACAGATATTGCCTCATTCTCTATACTGCGTTTTATAAGGATGTAATTACCTTCCCTATCTCTTTTAACTAGATTTATTTTTACTTTGGCTTTTTCGGATATCATGATTGCTACTCCTGCCTTCTTTTTATCATTTGATGCCCAATAGATTTGGCTCCATCCTCTTACCTTCACCCTATGCGTATCTACCTTCCTCATGTGTGTTTCTTGCAGACAGCATATGGTAGGGTTTTGGATTCTAATCCAGTCTGCTATCCGCTTGCGTTTTATGGGTGAGTTCATTCCATTCACATTCAGAGTTATGATTACTAACTGTGTATTTCCCAGCATTTTGATTTCGACTCCTGGTCCTGCCTTTTCTTCTTTCACTATTTCCTTCTATACCAATGTTTGTTTAAATTTCCCCCCTACCCTCTCCCTCCCTTGTATTGCTTCCCTCCCCACCAGTCAGTTTTTTACCCTTCTACTCCCCTATAGGGCACAAATCTATTCTCTTCCCCATTGGATTGGATTGCTCTTCCCCCTTTGTGTCTGTTTCAAAGTAAATAAGACTTGAGTATTTCCTATCTTCCACTTCTTTACCCTTCCAGTGTGTCGATGTTCTCCCCCCTCCCGCCATGAGCTTCTTTGTGACATATAAATTTACCCCCTTTTTTGTTTCTTTTCCCATTTCTTTTAGTCATATCCTCTTTTTTTAGCTCTAGTCATGTGTATATATATATATATATATATATACATACACATGTATATGTGTTTATGTATGCATATATGTATATACCTATTTATGTCTTGTCCTTTCATCCTATACAGTTTGTCACTGTTCCCTCTGAGTGTAATTCTTCTAGCTGCTCAGGTGATAGCAATAGTTTTTAAGAGTTACCAATGACCTCTTTTCTTATAGGGATTCATATCATTTTAACTTATTGAGTTTCTTATAAAATTTTTGTTGTTGTTTTGTTTGTTTTTTCCCCCTCTTTTTTAATTACCTTTTGATAATTCTCTTGAGTTCTGTGGTTGGACATCAAATTTTCTGTTCAGGTCTGGTCTTTTCTTTATGAATGCTTGGAACTCTTCTGTTGTGTTGAATGACCATACTTTCCCCTGTAAGAATATAGTCAGTTTTGATGGGTATTTTATTCTTGGTTGTAGACCTAGTTCCTTTGCTTTCCGGAATATCGTATTCCATGCCTTTCGGTCCTTCAGTGTGGATGCAGCCAGATCTTGTGTTAACCTCACCGTGTTTCCATGGTATCTGAATGGCTTCTTCTTGGCAACTTGTAATATCTTTTCTTTCATCTGATTGTTTTTTAATTTGGCTATAACATTTCTTGGTGTTGTCAGTTGGGGATTAAATACATGGGGTGATCTGTGGATTCTTTCAATCTCCACTTTCCCCTCTTGTTCTAGGATCTCAGGACAGTTTTCCTGGATAATTTCCTCTAGTATTATGTCCAGGCTTTTTCTTTTGTTGTGGTCTTCTGGTAGTCTAATTATTCTTAAATTGTCTCTTCTTGAACGATTTTCTAAATCGTCTGTTTTGTGAATGAGATGCTTCACATTTTCCTCAATTTTTTCATTCTTTTTGTTTTGTTTTATACTGTCCTGCTGCCTTGTGAGGTCACTTAATTCCAGTTGTTGTATTCTGGTTCTTAAATATTGGATTTCATCTCTGGCTTTTTGGTCATCCTTTTCCTTCTGGTCTGATTTTCTTTGAAGATCGTCTTTCTTCCTCTTTACCTCGTCTTTCATCTCCTTTGCCTCATCTTTCATCTCCTTTGCCTCATTTTCCAGCTGGTTGATTTTGGCTTTCAAGACACTATTTTCTCGTTTTAGTTCAAGTGCCTCTGTTTCCAGATGACTTATCTTAATTTTTAAGTTCTTTTCCCAATTGTCTTCAGCCTCTCATAGTTGTGTTTTGAGTTCTTCCACAGCCTGTATCCAATTCACTGGGATTTCTGGTTTATCATTTGCTGATCTCTCCCCCTCTGTTCCATTTGCTGAGTAGTAGCTGTCTATTGTAGTTTCTTTCTTCTTTTTCTGTTGTTTGCTCAAATTCATCCCTTCTTTACTCCCCGTATTTGTCTGTGCTCTTGTTCCTCTCATTTTCTTTGTTTTTTGGGGACTTCTATCAGTGTACCCTCTTGGAGCTTTAATAGAAGATCTCTTGGTGTAGTCTCTGGGGGAGGGTTGTTGGGGGTTTGAGCTTCCCTGTCCTCTGGAGGCTTTTGATTGGCTTAAAGTCCAGCAGTCAATGAGGATGGGTGGGGAGCCTGGGCTTCCCTGTGTTCTAGAGACTTTTGATGGGATTAATTTCAGCTTGTTTGGGCTGGGTTTGCTCTGAGTTCTAAACTTCCTGAACAGCTGGAGCAAATATGGAGGATCTCCAAAGCTCTGGCCATGCTGCCAGGTCTATGCTCCTTCTAGGCTGCCATCTTGAGTCCACCTCTAGGTTTCTGTTCTTTCAGAAGACCCTGCTCTCTAAGGGGGGAGGGGTGGTGGCCTCCCTGGGCTCTGAGGGCTCCTGATGGGATTATGTTCAGCTGGTTTGGGCCAAATGAGCCCTGAAGCAAAAAACCTCCTCCTCCACAATCTGTGTTGAATGCCTGGAGACTGGCCCAGGTTGCTTTCAAGGTAAGCCCTTCGGAGTAACCCCTTTGTCGGCCCTGAGGTTTCTGTCCTTTCAGAAGCTCTGAGGGCTCCTGGTGGGATTGGGTTCAGCTGGTGCCCTAAAGCTGGAACCTCCCTTGAGACTCAGATGGAAGGACCCATCCAGGGTTCTTCAGGCTTCCCCCTTCTCTCTATGTTTCCCTGCCATCTGTGTTGGGCTCTCCGGAGACTGGCTCAGTTTGCTTTCAAGGTGAGTCCTTCAGAATAGCCAGCCCTGAGGCCCTTTTGCTGGTCCTGAGGTTCCTGCTGCTGCCATGGGCTCAGCACTCTGGGTTGGGGGGGATTGGTCCTGGGACCTTCCTTCTGCCTACCCCTTAGATCTGAGTGATCTAGGGTTCTGGCTTTTGGGGGGCCGTACCTTTTGATTCAGGTCCAGGAGGAGGGTTCCCCAGGTCTGTCCTGTTGTTCCCTTTGAATTTCGGTGTCCTGGGAGCATTCAGTTTGTGATTGGTAAGGAAGGGTTTTCAGAGGTCTGAACTTTCGCTGCCTCTAAGCTGCCATCTTGACCGGAAGTCCTTCAGATAAATTATCTTTTCTAATTCTATGACATAATTCTTTGGTAGTTTGATTGGCATGGTACTGATATAATTAATTTGGTTGTTTTTTCATTTTTATTATATATGAAAGCCTCAGCCATGCACAATTAATCTTTCTCCAATTATTTGTCTCTTTGTTTCTATAAAGAATGTTTCAGTACAGATAGGGGGCTTACTGGATAGAGAACTAGGGCCAGGAGATGGGAGGTCCTAGATTAAAGTCTGGCTTTAGATACTTCCTACATATGTGACCCTAGACAAGTCAGTTAACCCCAATTGCCTAGCCCTTATGTCTCTTTTACCATGGAACCAATACTTATTATACATTCTTAGACAGATGGTAAGGGTTTTAAAAAAAGAATATTTCATGGTTGCATTTGTATAGTTCCTGGTATGTCATGGTATGTGGACAATGAGATTTTATACATTCTATAGTTATTTTGAATGAAATTTCTTCCATTTCTTCCTTTTATTCCTGGATTTTGTTATCAGCATACAGAAAGCCGGAATATTTAGAGGTTTCTTTTGTATCCTGCTATTTTTTAATTTCCATTAATTGAGTTGAATCTCTAGGGTTCTCCAAGTGAGCCCATTTTTTTTTTAAATTCAGCCAGATATTTGGAAAGTTAAGATGAATAAATCTCAGATTAGAAAAGTAACCTAGGGGCAGCTGGGTAGCTCAATGGATTGAGAGCCAGGCCTAGGGAGGTCCTAGGTACAAATCTGGCTGCAGTCATTTCCCAGCTGTGTGACCCTGGGCAAGTCACTTGACCCCCATTGCCTAGCCCTTACCACTCTTCTATCTTGGAACCAATACACAGTATTGATTCCAAGACAGAAGGTAAGGGTTTAAAAAAAAATTTAAAAACCTGTCCTTGTGAGACTCATTCCAGGAGATGGATTGTTCTTCCCTACTCATCCAACACCTAGTAGCAAATGATGGTCTCCATATTACCACTGTGCCACTAAGACGTGAAACTAGATTCCTTTCTTTTTTATTCTTCTCTACAAAAGCAGTCTTGCTGGGGAGTGTAGAAGGAAGCATATATTCAGACATGAAAGTGATGTAAAAATGGAAAAGAATAATTTTTAAAAGTGAAAACAGAGTCCAAAGTTGTAAAATATATGCAACTCTGCTTTATTAAAGGTTACAGCATAATCATCCACGTCTTATATGATGAGTGTAACTGCCAATATGATAAATATAACTGGAACATAACTGCTGCTACAATTCCTCCCATGCCTTCAATTAATTTTCATGTTTCTATACCAACGGTGAGTCTCCATATCTATGGAAAGCAGACAGCAGTGAATCTGGCAGCCTTGCCAATTGCATTTAGATTAATCTTTCTTATGTAAAAGGCATTTCTAAGCTTCCTGGACATTGACCAGTTGCAACAGTAGATCAATCAAGCCACAGAAAGAGCTTAACTTAATGCAAACCGATATGGCATGTAAATGACACAGACTGGCTCAGGTCTCCAGTCTCTGTGAACTTATCTTTTTGATTCCTAACTATAGTGGCTGAGCAATGAAAGAGATTATATTGAAATTTGACAGTTTATCAAATGTTTAACTTATTGCAGAATTGGACTTTTTAGCAAAATCTAGATAATTTGTATCTGATTACTATTTTATTTTATTAATTTTATAATCTAGCTGTGGTAATGACCATGGGAATGGAAAGCAAAAAAAAGTATGAGAGCTAATTTAAAGGTTAGACTATAACAACATTTGGTCAATTAATAGAGTATGATGAAAATGAAAGTAGACGGAATTTAATGAAAATTATTTTCAACTTGTTCAATACATGGTTCATCTGACTAAAAATACCAAAGCTTATTAATTTTACTTCCTGTTATTATTTCAGACAAAGCCCAATTTTAATGTCTTTGATATTCTCTATTCTTGTCAAATTGTGAGGATAAAATCTAGGTTTGGTAAAAGATGCTATAGGTTTCAAGCGGTGACAGAGAGACAACCAAAGAGATAGTGCAATTTGAGCAACAAATACAATCTTCAATCTTCGGTGTTCGTTCCATAGAATGTACCACATATACTGTATACAGAATCAATCTGATAGGTTCTAGGGGAGATACAAAAGTTACTTAAGCCATGAACATCTAATAGGGCATTGAGGCAAAAACAGATATAAGTAATAGATAATATTATACAATAAGATCAATAAAGAGTTACAAAACAATGGAGGACCTGTTATGATTAAAATTATCTTGAGAGATTGATTTTTGGGTAGGAATATAAGTTTATTGATTATGGCAGGTTTATGTATTAGGCCAACATCATAATCAGTAAAGTGATACAGGTCTCCGTGGCTTTCTCGTAGTCAGAAAAGACCCAAACTGGGTCAGGCTGCCTAATAAATAATTTTCTAAGAGCTCATTATTCAGCCCCTCACTTGACCATCCCAAGACATATTTAATGGTGATAGCTAATAAAAAGGTGGTCCATCAACCTATCCATCCAGTCCCATCTCCACAGGTGGATAAGTCACATAAGCCAGAAAAGGAACCTTCTATCCTTCATCTATTAACCAAATCCTATTAAAAAGGAAGACATTTCTTGGGATTCTCAAGGATAAAGAAAATGCAAAAAGCCATAGACTAGGGGACAACTGGGTGGCTCAGTGGATTGAGAGCCAGGCCTAGAGATGGGAGGTTGTAAGTTCAAATCTGGCCTCAGACACTTCCCACCTGTGTGACCCTGGGCAAGTCACTTAACCCCTATTGCCTAGCCCTTACCACCTTGGAATCAATACATCTAAGATGGAAGGTACGGTTTTAAATTTTAAACTCAAAAAAAAAAAATTTTTTTTAAGCCATAGACTAGATGGTATCTCTGACCTAGATCCCAGATGGAGGAATATACAATAATTCTCTCAAATATATAGGAATTAATACCTCATATGAAAAATAAATTCTCACAGGACTGGGGCAAAAGAACATTGCTAATAGGGAAATCAAGGAAAGCATCATGGGAGAGATTGAGCATTTGTGTGGGCTTAAAAGAAAAGCCATTCTAGACTTAGTATAAGCAAAAACAGATAGATGGGCGATTACCAGATAGAAGCAAGGGGGAAAAACATATTTGGCTAGAGGGTCAAAGTTCTTAAGCTAGGGTATGTGAATGTGATCTTCTTAAAAATATTTTTATAACGGTCTTTCAATATCATTGGTTTCCTTTAAAAAATTTTCCAATTACATGTAAAAAACAATTTTAAAAAATAACTCTTACCTTCTATCTTAGAATTGATGCTATCAAGTTCTAAGGTAGAAGAGCAGTAAGGGGTAGGCAATGGGGGTTAAGTGACTTGCCTAGGATCACACAGGTAGGAAGCATCTGAGGCCAGATTTAAACTGAGGTCCTCTTGTCTTCAGACCTGACTCTCTATCCAGGGAAGCAACTATCTGCCCTCTATAAACAATTTTTAATATCCAATTTTTTAAATATTGAGCTCTAAATCTCTCCCACTTTTCCCCCCTCCTTGAGAAGGCAAGCAATTTGAGACTACACTGTGCAGATATGTAAAATACATTTCCATATTAGCCATGTTGTGAAAGGAAACACAAAACAAAACAAAAGCAAACACACACACACACATACACACACACCTCAAGAAAAATCAAGGAAAAAAATTTTAAATGCTTCATTCTACATTCAGGTTCCATCAGTTCTTTCTCTAGAAGTGGATAGTATTTTTCATCATAAGAATTCCGTTTCTTTTTTAAACCTATGAATTTTATTTTATGCATTTTAAAACAGTCAGAGAAGAGGTTGATAGATGTTATCAGTCGTCAAAGGGGTCCATGAAACAATAAAGATTAAGAATCCCTGGGCTAGAGCAAAGAATGTATAAAGGAAAGAAAATATATAAACATACTGTATTAAGTACTTGTTAGTTGCCAGGCAATGTGCTAAGCAAAAATATCTAATTTGATGCATACACCAAATCTAGGAAGTAAATGTTATCATTATCTTCATCATATCCTTCAGGAAACTGAGACATATACAATAAATTGCTCAGGATCACATAGCTAATAAGTATTAGAATCCAGATTTGATTTTAAGTCGTCCCAATAACAGACCCAGCACTGAATCCACAGTGCCACTTTAGAAAGACATGGTGGTCCCATATTGTGGAAAGAATTGAAAACTAGATAGGGGAGCATGAATTTCACATGGTAGGCAATGGAGAGCTATTAAAGATTTTCTAATAGAAGAGTAAAAAGCCCAAGGTTCTATATAAGAAAAATCGTTCTTGCAATAGATTAAAGAACTAATCAAAGGGAAGCTAAGTGGCTCAGTGTGTAGAGAGCCTGACCTGGAGGCAGGAGGTCCTGGGTTTAAATTTGACCTCAGACACATACTAGCTCTGTGATCCTGGGCAAGTCATTTAACCTTAATTGCCTAACCCTTACTGCTTATCTGCCTCAGAACTAATGTCTAATGTAGATTTTAAGACAAAAGGTAAGGATTTAAAAAAGAATAATTAATTGAAGGGGAAGCTGATTGAGAGGAAAGGTAAAATCTATATGAAAGGCAGTGCAGTAATCCAGACCAGTAACAATAAAGTTGGTGGCAGAAACTTTAAATTAGATATGATAAATGTGAAGGTAGAATTGACAGAACCTAACAATTGATTGGTTTTTAGAGGTGAGAGAAGTAAAATAATAAAAGATAACACCAAGTTTTCAAACACAGCAGACAGCTTAAATAAAAATACCACAGAGAATAATTTTTACAGTCAAGAGGAGAGCATGTTTAGGAAGGAAATAATAAGTTGTGGGCATATTGAGACTAATGTGTCATTGAGTTATCCAGGTGAAATTCATGTTCTAGATGTGGCCTCCTTCTACCACATCCTCTAAAGGGTTGGGGTTTCAGAATGGTATAGAGAAAGAAACTTTCAAAGATACATTCAAGAAGCTTTTTGTGCTCACAGACTCAATTCAATTTAACAATCACTTGCTTGTTGGATTTATTAAGCACCTGGAAATGTCTTAACTGGATATGTCTTAGATTCTGTGGATTTGCAGACAAAAATTCTCTTAAACCATTTACATTTTACTGGGTAAGTGGTGGGGAAACAAACATATTCACAGATAAATAAATACATACAATAATTGAGCAGATATAAATACAGATAAAGATAAACAGGAATAAGTACCTACAAAAATAAATATGAATTAATTTTATTGAGGGAAGCAGGGAAACAGTAAAAACTAGGTAAATCAGGGTAGACCTCTTATAGGAAGTAGCACTTTAGCTGAGCCTTGAAGGGAATTAGATATTGGGGGTTGGGGAATCTTTTCACCATTGTCATTCATCCCTCATTTTGAAAAGAACCAAGGTCATCAAGAAAATGATGTCTTGATTTGAAGGTGAGTTGGATTTAAGGGAAAAAGAATTGCACAAAATCATCAGTCTTGCTTTCTCTTATCCAGTCATCAGTCCAATGGCATGACAAAAGCCAAGACCACTGGGGATGGCCCAGGATGCAATGGATGGCCTTGGTATCTCTGATGTTTGACAGCTCTAAACTCTCCACAGCACCTGCTTCAGCTGCCTTCATGGCTATTTGAACAAATTGTTCTGCCCATTTAACCAGGGAAAGTCTTCACATCCTCCTAACTCACTGATGGATTTGAGGCCTCTCTTACCCTTAGGCTAGTTTAGCCAGGCAGCTAAGATATTTTTACTGGGATATAGCCTCTATGAGTGCTACAACTTCCTGCAGCCACAGGTGAGAACTGGGTGAAAAGAGGACAAAAGGATAAGGGGCAGCCCCAAAACGGGCTTGGAAAGTCCATATGCCAGAGGCAGGAGGGAAGAAGGTATTCCAGATATAAAAAGCAGTCTGTGTAAAGGCACAATGAAAGATATAAAAGATTATTTATGAGATACCCCAAGTTAGGGAAGCATTATTGCTAAGACAGAGAACACAGGCATTTTCTGATCAGCGAATTACAAGGTATGAAATAACCTTGCTAAATAATGAAAATATTACTCTGAAACGCTGTTCAACCCTTAATCCTGCCACCTTGCTTCCAGACTTACCAACGTCAGGAGAACCATTACACAGTTGTGAAACACTAGTGTCCATGGCAGAAAAGCCTCGAGATCATCTCCTAGACACTCCCTTAAAGAACTCAGACCTGATCTTATTTACTGATGGTTCTTCTTTCATGAGGGATGGCATACGCTAGAGTGGAGCTGCCTTAGTCTCAGAATTTGCCACTGAATGGTCAGCTTCACTACCTTCTAACCTTAGCGCTCAAGGGGCAGAACTCATAGCTCTGAAACATGCCTGTATAATTGCCAAGGATAAAAGGGCAACAATTTATACGGATTCTAGATATGCTTTTGGCATTTGTCACTCAGTCGGGATGCTATGGCTCCAGAGAGGATTTTTAACCTCAGCTGGAAAATCCATAGCTAATGCTGAAATTATTAATGAAGTCCTTTCTGCTCTTCAGCTGCCTGAAGCCCTAGCTGTAGTTCATTGCTCAGCCCATACAGGTGACACCGACCCTGTCTCTAGGGGAAATGACCGAGCAGATGCTGCTGCAAAGCTAGCAGCCATAGAAGGGCCTGAATTACTTCTAACACTAACAACTACTGATGACTTAAATTTATCACTTTCCTATAATGAGAAGGAAGTGGAAAAATGGAAACAGAAATTCAAAGCAAAACAGATCAATGGAGTCTGGGTGTCATCTGAAGGAAAACCCCTGCTCCCTAGAAGTTTCTATCACCAAATTTGCCAATCTGTTCATAATGGCCACTTTGGTACCCAGGGCATCGTGGACTCTTTTAAGAGAGTATGGATAGCCCCTGGTATAACTACCATAGCCTCTAAAGTGTGTTCATCCTGCCCTACCTGCCAAGCATATAACCAACATGCCTTTCGTGGCAAAGCCTTTGGTGGACGTCCTCTGGCTTACACACCTTTTGAGCACCTGCAGATAGATTTCATAACGATGCCAAAGGCTGGACAATATGAATTTTGTCTGGTCATAGTAGACCAACTGACCAGATGGCCAGAAGCATTTCCTACAGCCCGAGCCACAGCAGCTTTTGTTGCTAAGGTGCTTTTAAAAGAAATTATTCCTCGCTTTGGCCTACCAGCATGTATTGATTCTGATAGGGGGAGTCATTTTACTGATTCTGTTCTAAACCAGATATATTCCTGCTTGGGGATAACTCCCCAATTCCCTGTTCCATATCATCCCCAGAGTTCAGGCCAAGTTGAGAGGATGAACAAAGAACTTAAGACTATGATTGGCAAATTATGCACTGAGACCCATTTAAAATGGCCCGAAATTCTCCCTCTGGCCCTTTTATCTTAGAAGCAGGCCCAGGGGAGACCTACACATCTCACCATTTGAGATGCTTTTTGGACATCCGCCTATACAGGCTAAGCCTTTCTCCCCGGCTTATACATCGCTATTAGGGGGAGATACTACTATTGCTTCCTATATACAGGAATTACAGCTCAAACTGCGTGAGCTACATGAATCCGGAGCTGCAGTACAAGCCGGACCACTAGACTTCTCACTTCACGACCTGAACCCAGGAGACAATGGATATATAAAGAACTTCCAGCATACGGGAGCAACCCAGCCTTCCTGGGAAGGACCATTCCAAATATTGTTAACTACTCCAACATCTATAAAGGTTGGAGAAAAGGACTCTTGGATTCACTGTTCTCATGTAAAGGGAGCATCTTCTGTTGAGACTGATTGACTGTATCCTATACATGCATTGGAGATAACTACCCATTGACAAGTGGAACTGTTTTATTCTGCTTTTGACACATTGAATTCCTAAATTTAATTTTTTTTCTTTTTTCCTTTTTTCTCTTTTCCTTATTTTATTATTCTTCTTTTTTACAATATTTTATTTTTTCCCCTTTTTCTCATTTCTATGTACTTACGGTACATATAATCAATATTAATTTTATTCTACAATAATATTAGTTTAAATATACATACTTGCTATTATTATTAATACGCACCCAAACAGCTTTAGACTATGGGAACCTGCCATTTATTGATAATTTTTGTGGGACTATGATTAATGTTTATGTCTGATTCTAGGAACGGGATCAAAAAGGAGCACAGAGATAACCTGGATAAAGCCTAAAGAGATCACAGGTCTAAAAATCAAAGACCAATCCAGGTAGGATTAATGCATTTCTAAGCCAATACTAAGGACTTGAACCTAGTGTGAGACTCGGGGTTGCGACACTTGACAGACATTAAGATGTAGGCATTCCTTGTATCCACACTCTTCGTGAAAATACCTACAGACAAGTACCAAAGGTTGGCTACCATCCTGGCTCCCTCCATCCCTGAGAATGAAGGTAAAATCAGACAAGGGAATGACACTTCCCTACATATAAATACAAAATCTGGTCCTTTTTTCTCTCCTATAGTATGGCAACTTCCTGTAGCCTTGGCTGCAAATGGGTAAGTGAAATTTGCTGCATTCTGTCCTACAGACTTTTGGGATTAGAAATTACTTAACTGGACCCTAATATAGGGGCCTGTGAGAAAATTTTATTCTTGCTTTCTCAAATTTTTGTATACATAGATTTTTGATATTTTGATACTGATTTTGAATTCTTCTTTAATATAAACATATGTATATATAAAGGGTCTATATTTTTCCCTTAATTTTTCCCTTTTTTTCTTCTTTTGTTTTTTGTTTTTTATTTTGTTTTCATTTTTGTTTTGTTTTCCTTTTGGATTAATTCACACACCCCCACAACTAAAACTTGCATCCTCAGCTGGACTCAGTGTTTTTTCAACATTTTCTTCAGGGGGGATTGTATTTCATAAAATTCAAGATTTAAATTTTGTTCGAGATAGATCTTCAAAGAAGAAGCTTGCTAACTACCTGAATCCAGAGAATGAACTGTTTGCAGAAAGGTATCTAAACCTTTTCACTACAGGAAGATCCAGAATGAACCTTGGGGTGTGGTTGATTGAACATTTTTTTGAATGTACACTCTTATGCCAAAGGGGACTGCCCCCTAATTGGCTTTTGTCAATGTGCCCAGCAAAACATTGGTTTGCTGTCTTCCTCTCTCCTCTATTTCCCCATATCTACAACTATTATAGTTTTCCTCTTAGTGGGTAAAAATTTTGTATACACCTACAGTTAGAATTTTTTTGGGGTGCAGTACACTTATTTTAGTGATCAATTGGGGGACTAGTCCCCCAATCATCATCAGGGGGGATTGTGAATTTTAAAAATCTCCATCTTGGTCTAGCACCAAAAAAAAATTGTGCATACCCACTACACGGGCATGTGCTAGTCAATGACAAATCAGAAATAACTAACTGCCCACCTGGGCTGTCCTAAGCCACGCTTGAGCCACCATTGGCACTTGTGAGGCACAGAAAGTGATGGAGAAAGCAGCCTCTGGAATTCGCTCACTTCCTGTGGACAGGGCTAGACTGCAGTTCGTGTTAGGAGTTTGAACAGGAAGGAGGCCCGCAGATAGCTTCCCTTCAGATCGGTCACGTGAGTCAATGACCGATTCCTTTCCACCTTGGCCCTTGGGGCCTAATCTCTCTCTGCCTTGGCCAGAGGTTGAGTAACCCCTTTCCCTTTTCTCTTCTCTCCTTCTCTCCCTCTCCTTTTCCCTACTCCCATTGTGATTAAACCTCCATAAACTCCATTCTGACTTGAGTGTTTCATTTTAGGAATTTCATAAGTAAATTCCTTGGTGGCCATTGTTCAATATCATAACAATCTTAAAAGGTGAAATTTTCACCACAACAAGTGAAATACAGAATGAAGGAGAATAATGAATAATCAACTTGCAAAGAGAGATTGTAGCTGAATTACGAAAGATTTTAAATATTACTTCAGGCTATTCAATTTAAGATGGCCATATGATTGGTCATAAGAGAAACCCAGCTCCCCTATATAATCTCAGCAAATATCTGAAAATCTCACCAGAAATACTAGTGATTAAAAGATATATAAAAAAAAAATAGGTGCATGATCTTCCATCCAGGCTAGAACTGCACAAAAATATATGGAGGGGGATAGAGAACCAAAAGAAGCTATTACCAGCTCATGTAAACTCAGAAGTTTCAGAGTCAGAAAGCCAGATAATTCTAGAGAAACTATCAAGAAGTCTGGCTACTGGGCTGGTAGAAGGGAATGCTTAAAAAAAAACAGCAAAAATTCTGATTACTCACGTTTTACATAATTTTAAGAGCTATATGAATGCTAACTATTATTATTATTATTATTAAATAATTATTGAACCTAGAAAGGTAAAATGAAGTCAGACTTAAGAACTTCTATATTTTATTTTAGAGTGAAAGTTGTTAACTTTGGATCCACGTATTCCTGAGAGGTTTATGGACATATTTCAGGAACCTGGATAGGAAAAAACAAACTACAACTTTATATTTATTATATTTAACAGAAAATTTGCATTTTATATTTTTCACTTTTTTCTTGCTTTTTAAAAAATATATCTAATGTGGAAATGTTTTGCATGACCTCATTTACATAATGGATATTGTATTTCTTGACTTTTCAGAGAGGTGGTGGGAGAGAGACAATTTGGAAATGAAAATAAAAATTTTAAATCAAAAAGAATTTACTAAAGCAATTCTGAGGGACATGACAAAGATACCTCCAGAGAAAGAACTGTTGGAGTCAGAATGCATATCATAACATACTATTTTTCACTTCAGCTTATTTGGGTTTTTGGTTTTATATGATTATTCTCTTATGAAAATGAACAATATGGAAATGTTTTACATGATAATACATGCATGACCCATACTGAATTGCTTGCCAGGCTCCTGGAAGGGGAAGAAAAGAGAGTAAAAGAAATAATATGGATCATATCACTTCAGAAAACTTATGTGGAAATTTATTATTAAATGTTATTGATAAAATAAAATATTTAAAAATCTGAAAAAAAAAGAAAAAAATAATTCTAGTGCCTGACCCAGAAGCTACAGAGGTGAAGAAAGGAAAGGAGTTGACAAAGTATCCTGTAAACATATATGAAGGCAGGCACTGCTCTAAAGAAGAACATTTATTGTAGGCTGACACCAGCCCCAACCTTCAGGCACATGAACTTAGATGCTTGGTTTATCAAGGGAAAGAAACAGTCTTTCCTAGATCATTGCACAGGGAACCAGATTAGTTTTGTAAGCCCTGGGAGCCACAAAGGGTCAACTCTTCACCTGGATGGCAGAAGGGATGGGAAGATTCAGGATGCCTGAGAGGAGTCTGATCTCCAGTACCTCTCTGGAGTATATAAAGACCACAGCAGGCAACAGAAATCTCAATTCAAGATTATACAAAAGAAAGAGAAAGAGAGACCAGCTAAGACCTGAACTTGTAGGAGACCATCATGAAAGAGAGATAGTGGTTAGGGATCGATTTAGAAGTTAGTGCCTATAATCACTCACCCTGTCCTGTTCAGAAATGCCAAAAGCATCCATACTACGTGAGGGATAGGACCAAGCTTGGCCTGTTCAACCTATTCAAAGCCGGATGGGCTTGAACGGAACAAAAATCCCAGTCTAAAAAATGAAGTTGCAAATATGAGTAAACAGAAGACTCTCGAAATAATGAAAAAATAATATGAAAAGGACAAGAGGTAGGCCCAGAAGAAGATAATAACTCCAGGCCACTATAAAAAAAGGTCTAAAAAAATTCTTGGCCACAAGGACCACAACAATCCCTGGAATAAATGAAATGAGAAATGAAATTATAGTTCAAGGGGAAAAAATTAAAAGAAGAATAAATAGTTTAGTTTAAAAAGTGGAAGCATTGCATTCTGTGCAAACCAGAGCAGAACAAAAAACCTGGATACAGTATTTCAATAAATCATAAAAGAAGCTATTCAGAGCTCTCTATTGGAGCCAGTGATTTCAGAAAATAGATAATGAGAAATGCTACCAACCTCATAACAGAGTAGGGAAAAACTAAATACACAGAATTTTAAAATATGGTCAATGTGAGAAGTTGTTTTGTTTGAATATACATATTTGACAAAAGATTTTGGTTTTTCTTTGGGAAGAGAGAAGAAAAATAAATGCTTGTTAGTTTTAAAAAAGTTAATTAAGACAAAAACAAGAAAAGGAAAAAATTTACCACGTACCTTCCAAAAGAAATCCCAAGCTGAAAACACCCAGGAATGCTATAACCAAAAATCCAGAACTTCTAGGTCAAAGAAATAAAACACTACAAAAGAGGAAAAAGACCAAATAGAAAGGAACCACAGACAGGATCACATAAAACTTGGCAACAACTACAATAAAGGTGAAAAATCTTGGCATGGTATTCCAAATACTATAACATATTATATGATATATTATTAAATATGAGCATCCAAATAGATAGCAAACTTAGATATGAAAGGTCATGTCATGGACAGTGAATCAGACTACATCCAATCACATAAGCACAATAGGAATGTACTTGCTAACAATAGTTGATAATGAGATTACTCTAACCACTGTTCTAAGTGAGAAAAGCACAGATACAAACTTTATAGTCATTTGGGTATTGCCCCATCAACAATTAAAGTATCTATAATAACAACTGAAACATTCTTTGGGTTTGGGATCATAGCAGGGAACAAAGAAGAGGAACATTTCCTGGTACATTTTTCTTTATTATTATATCATTTCTGTGACTGACTTTGTTCACAAAATTGTTTTTACTTTTATGGTATTATATTTAAATTATTGCAATATATGATATATTAATGTAATATTAATGCAATATAATATGTATTCTGTAGAATTTATTACATATATATTTCTTTGTTGAACATGGAATTAGTTTTGCTCTCCTTTCTTATCATAAACAAATGTAAGAATTAGAGAAGGAAATATAGGTATCCTTTCCAGATTGTGAGGATTAGGGGCACTGTGCCCCTGCAATACAGAAACTCTGTATATAAATTTTTGGCCATTCTTTCATACAGAAAAGAAGTCTGAATTTTATCTCTTTGTTTCATTAGGTATTTTTAGTAAAAGACATTGTATACATTTATGGTAGTAAAAGATAAAATGTTGTATTATACAAAACTATCCGTATATTTTATGTATTTCTGAGTTTCTAAACTTTCTCTGTGTCATCTGCTGATCTCTGTACATCACTGAAGTTTCTGCAAGACTCCACAAAAGTTCCCATTTAATTTCTTATGCTAACTTGTATTATATCAAAACCACAATGGGGTAAGTAGAGATGTGGAAGGGATATCTGTACATTTCACAATTATCATTATGGGAAGAGTTCATGACCAAACAAGGGATGACAGGAGATAAAATGAATAATGTATATTTAACAATACATAGTATTAGTCTCTCGGTAAACGATGATGATGAAACAATACATAAAAGATAGTAAATAGATATTCAAAAGCAGACACAAACAATAATTTGGTACTACCATGTTAAATGTAACATGCATACATACACATACATTAAAATTATCTGATTTTGAGTTTTTATATGTGTAAGAACCCTTTTCTGTCCTTCTTTATACATGGAAATCATTGTATTCATTGATAACTTTCTATTTCATAAAATTTTTAAAAGAAAAAAATGTGATTTATTCATAGGAGAAAAGACTGCCATTTTCATACAACTCAACTAGTTCACATGGAACTTCCTTTTATGTTATCACATCTAATCCCTAATTACTTTATATTCTATCTTATGAATTTCTGGTTCTATCATAAAAATCAGGATATATTTGAAAGAAAGAAAGAAACAATTTCATAATGAACTTAATTATCAATAAACATGAAAAAGTCAGTCTACAGAAAAGTAAAAATAGATATGAAAATATGAACTTCTTTTATATAAACATTGTTTTTTAACGTCTATATTAAAACATAAGTGATAACAAAATTGTTCTGAATTCTATTCTCTCCTATGTATTTCCACTGTTTTACTGATGCTCTTTTTAAAAATGTTTTCACTACTCACCAATTCACCATTTCTCTCCAAAGAGGATCTCTTATAAAAAATGCTGATAGTTGTGAAGATTAAAATTAACTCTCCCCCAATTGTGAAAATGAAATTAATTCACTCTCCCCTGATTGTGAAAATTAAATTAATTCTCCTGCCCATTTTTAGATTTAATCACCAAAAGTGTTAAGACCCTACTTAAAAGTTGAGTGGCGAGATCTGCCCATTTTTAGATGTAATCACCAAAGATATAAACACCCCATTCACACATGAGTAGGGGAGGTCTGTGACCCATGTGTGCAATAGTGGGTGACAAATCAGAATTAAACTGACTGCCCCTGGGCAGTCCTAAAGCAAAGTTTCAACTGTGACCAGTAGACATAAAATTAGGAGAAGGCACAGGAAGTGATGCAAAAGGAAGTGTCTTTAAAAGGGAGTTACAACTTCCTGAGTACAGTTTTTTCTTGGAGTTCTACTTGGAGTTGAACTTCCTGTGAGGGACAATTCTTCATCTTTTGGTGTTGAGACTGGAGAAGAATCTGCTGACTGGACCTGAGACCCTGTTCCTGGTGAGGCTGTTCTTGAATTTCTTCCTTTGGACTGACACGTGGTGAGTGAAAAGACTGACTCCTTTCCAGGATTAAAAAAAAAAAAAACTAATCTCAGGAGAGACCTACCTCTTGAGAGAGATTTCCCCAGGTTCTCAGCTTTGCTGAGGTTCTAAGGACTAACTCTCCCTGCCCAGATTGAGCCAGGGTCCTAAGTAAATTACTTAGTTCTTAGGTTAGATATCTTACCCTATCCTCTCTCTGATTCCCTACTTCATTCTTTCTACATTTTGTAAATAACTTGTAAATAAATCTCTTTCGAATAAATTAAATTCCTGGTGACCCCATGTTTAAATATAGTCCAATCCAACCTTTTTAATAAATAACCCCTTTTTGTCCTTACATAGTCAAACAAAATAAATCAACACAAAATGCTTGTCTCATCTTGAATATCTACTCCATCACCTTAGCCAAGGCATGAATAGTATGCTTCTTTATAACTCATCTCAAGTTATGACTCATCAATGTATTAATAAGAGATCTGTAGTCTTTCAAAGATGTTTTCCTTTCTGTTACTGAGATCATTGTATATAATTATTTTGGTTCAGCTCATTTTATTCTGTATCAGTTCATATAAGTCTTTCTAGGTTTCTGTGAGTCCATTATATTCCAAATTGAATTGTTAAATTTAACCAACTACTGGTGTCATGAAGCCTGCAGCTTTGAAGTTTTTTCCCAGAGCCTATCTATGAATTCTTTCAATGATTTGTTTACCATGTTTACAATTCCTGAGTAGTTCCCTTCTTGTATTTCCTTCATTATGTTGTTAGAGTTTTTTGTCCCATTTTTTTCTGGGGGGAGACCTATGATTCTTAGGTTGTCTTTACACATATTTTCTTCACAATTAGTATATTTTGTTTGTATAGTGAGTATATTATCTCTTCATGTTATTGTTTTTACTTATTTTCTAGATTGTCCTCTTCTATAAATTTGCATTCCCTTTTTTTGTTTCTTTGGTACAGTTGCCATTGCAGATTCTTAGTTTTCTATTCTGCCCATTGTTTTTACTATGTAAGCCATAAATTGGTCTCTAATAATTCAAACTTCTCTTTTAAACCATTCAAGAATAGCATGTTGTGGTTCCATGGCTTCCTCAGATTCCACAGGGTCTTCTGTGTCATCAAGTATTGTATCATTTTCCTTTCATGGAGATTAAATTTAACTCTCCCCTGATTATAACAATGAAAATACTTAACTCTCTCCTGATTGTGAAGATTAAATTGTAACCCCTGACTATTTTTAGAACACCCTACTTAAATTTGAGTATGAAGATTTTTTTTTAGATTTAGTCACCAAAGGTACAAACACCCCATTCACACTTGAGTGA
Source organism: Monodelphis domestica (assembly GCF_027887165.1). Classification (NCBI taxonomy): domain Eukaryota; kingdom Metazoa; phylum Chordata; class Mammalia; order Didelphimorphia; family Didelphidae; genus Monodelphis; species Monodelphis domestica. Next base: position 256,431,639 of record NC_077233.1, read on the forward strand.
GGGAGCTCTGGGACCCAGTGTGAGATAGTGGGTGATGAATCAGAATACGCTAATTGCCTTCTGGGCAGTCCTAGAGCAGAGCATCAACTGTGATTGGTAGACATAAAATTAGGGGAAGACACAGGAAGTGAAGCAAAGGAAGCATCTTTAAAAGGAGCTGTTACTTCCTGTGAGAAAAAAAATTTTTTTCATTCTTTGGAATGCTGACTGGACCTGAGACCCTGTTTCCTGGTGAGGCTGATAAAGAATCTGCTGCCTGTACTGACATGTGGTGAGTGAAAGGCTGACTCTTAACTGCCGATTTTTCTCTGAAGAGACCAGCCTCAGGAAAGACGTACTCTTGAGAGAGGCTTCACCAGGTCCTTGGCTTTGCTGAGGCTGACCGAAACTAACTCTCCCTGCCAGGGTGGGGGTGGGGGGCAGAGATAAGTTACTTAGTGCTGAGGATAGATATCTTACCTTATCCTCTCTATGATTTCTTGCTTCATTCTTTATACATTTTGTAATGAAATTGTAAATAAAATCTCTTTGGAATTAATTAAATTCCTGGTGACCACACTTTTAAAATATAAAAACCAACCCTTTAAAATTAATCCCCTTTCCCCCTTACACTTGCTTTTACAGTATTTATTCATAGATGCCTAAAGACATTTACTAGATCTGGAGGACACATATTTTTCTGCTGTTAATGATTTCCTTCTTGATTTATCTGCTTATATTCAAGGTCTTTGAGTTTGGTTTTTTTCTTCCGGAGATCTCTGGTAATTTAAGGAGTTTTTCCCTTTCATATTCTCCTATTATTCATTTTCTAAGTCTATGATGCACACACCCCCAATGGTGGTTTCCTTAGCAGCCAAATTTCAAAGCATCACAGCCTCCCTCTACTCTGAGCATTTCACAAAACAGCAGCCTACATTTCTGCTCCAGTTGATTTTGAGGTGTAAGAACCAGGTCAGCTGGATTCTGAGCATTTTCCTTGGTGGAATTCAGTCCAGCCCCCTTCCTCACCCCACCTCCACCCCTCACCATACATACTATGTCTTGTCTCACCCCCTCAGCTCCTTGGTTCTCTTCTCTGGTACCAGCAGTTCAGATAGCTGCTACATTGGTACTAGAGGGTTGATTTATATAGTTTGTGTTTCTGAGACTCTGAAAAGAGAGTAGGGTAGGATATGGTATTGAGCTCTAATTTAAGTCCAAACATATGTTCTGCCCCTTTCCCTGGGTTTTTAGCCCTCTGGTAGCAAGGATCTTGCTGTATGGTTCCAAAGATTTTGCATATTCTAGGTCACTGCAAAGGCCCATTAGCTATCTGTCTTGGTCCAAGCAATTTTCACAGCTTGAAACCAAGCTCTCTTGGATGCTGGAAAATGTAGATGTACCACTACTTTCTCCATAAACGTTTTGATATATCATGAGGGGGCATAAGAAATTAAATGAGAATTTTGGGGGAGTTTTGCAGAAGTCAAAGACAATACACAAAGGCCAACTGTTGGCTTAGAAAAAAGATTAGAGAGAAATGCAAATCAAAACAACTCTGAGGTATCACCTCACACCTAGAAGATTGGCTAACATGACAGCAGTAGAAAGTAATGAATGTTGGAGGGGATGTGGCAAAGTTGGGACATTAATTCATTGCTGGTGGAGTTGTGAATTGATCCAACCATTCTGGAGGGCAATTTGGAACTATGCCCAAAGGGCACTAAAAGACTGTCTGCCCTTTGATCCAGCCATAGCACTGCTGGGTTTGTACCCCAAAGAGATAATAAGGAAAAAGACTTGTACAAGAATATTCATAGCTGTGCTCTTTGTCATGGCAAAAAAATGGAAAATGAGGGGATGCCCTTCAATTGGGGAATGGCTGAACAAATTGTGGTATATGTTGGTGGTGGAATACTATTGTGCTAAAAGGAATAATAAAGTGGAGGAATTCCATGGAGACTGGAACAACCTCCAGGAAGTGATGCAGAGGGAGAGGAGCAGAACCAGGAAAACACTGTACATAAAGACTGATACACTGTGGAACAATTGAGTGCAATGGACTTCTCCCTTAGTGGCAGTGACCCTGAACAACTTGGAGGAATCTAAGAGAAAAACCACTATCCACATCCAGAGGAAACACTGTGGGAGTAAAAACACCAAAGAAAAATAACTGCTTGAATACATGAGTTGAAGGAATGTGGTTGAGGATGTAGACTCTAAATGAACATCTTAGTGCAAACAACAACATGGAAATAGGTTCCAATCAAAGACACAAGTAATACCCAATGAAATTGGCTGTTGGCTATGGGAGGGGTGGGTGAAGGGGAGGGAGGGAAACAATGAGATTATTGTAACCAAGGAATAATGTTCTAAATTGACTAAATAAACTAATTCAAATGAAAAAAAAAAGATTAGAAACTAATTTTATTTAATATTGACCTACACATAGCCTATGACCAAATACTTAACCAAATTTTACAATAAGATATTATAAACATCCCATAAAAGAAAAAGAAAAAATTTAGACTTCTCTGGTATGAAAAAAAATTATACATGGATTTTCTATATCTGAGGTGGGAGGGGCGCTGCTTCCCTAACCCCTGCAATATGGAAGGGATTCTGTAGCTGCTTTTTGTGGTAGTCATTGTTGGTCCACTAGTTCAAATTCTCTGCTGCCAATCTGCGGGATCTAGGAGGGATGCTTAATGAACTCAGAGTAAATGTCCATTCATGGTTTTTTTGTCTGTTTGTTTACCTTCTTTTGGATTCTGGCTAGCTTAAATTATTGAGAGAACTGAGTTTCTTTATCTTTGGTGCATAATGTCTGTTGTAAAAATGTCTGAGAGGTTGAGAAGAACAGAGAAAATGTCTAGTCCTACATTTTATTTATGATAACTCAGAAGTCTTGTCCACCATGCCTACAATTTCTTATGGTTTAATAAATATTTCCCTTCATGTACCACAATTTGTTCTGCCACTCTCCAAATGATGGCATTCTCATAATGTTTCCAATTCTTTGTTACAAGAAAAAAGATGCTCCTAAGATGTTTTTACACATGCAAGTTCTTTCCTTTTTTGTAGGCTCTTTCTTAACAAGTTTGTTGACAAAAATGAGGATAGGTCAGTGGGGTAGGAAGGTTGAAGAAAGCTCTTGTTGATTAATTTGTTTCTTAAAAAAGATTTAGGTATGTCTCCTTGATAGGCAGGAGCAACATTGAAAGGGAGAAATTGAAAACATTTGACAGAATTGGGGTAGGGAGAGGAGAGAATTGTGTAAAAGAGGGAAAAAGAAAGGTTATTGAAGGAATAAGTCTTAAAGTACAAGGCAACTAGATGGCACAGTAGATAGAGTGCTAAATCCGAACACAGGAAAACTCATCTTCCTGAGTTCAAATCTGGCCTTAGACACTTATTTGCTGTGTGTTCTTGGACAAGTCACTTGACCATGTTTGCCCCAGTTTTCTCATCTGTAAAATGAACTGGACAATATTTGCCTAAAAAAATCCCAGATGGGGTCATGAAGAGTTGGCCATGACTGAACAACAACTATGTCTTAGAAGAAGTAAGAGGTTAAAATTAAGGATATAAGTTTTGGTGATAAGTAATCTTCCTTTTAGTAAGAAAAGAAAGAGGAAAGAAGAGTTGAATATGATAAAAAAATTTTTGGTTGCAAGTGAAAATTTGAGAGAAATCAAGAAAGATGGTCTGTTTTTTCTCAGAGATGACTTCCAAAATGAGAATCAATAAAAATAAAGGAAAGGATAACATGGAAAAATTTAGGGCTTGCTTGAGATTGTGTAGCATGTATTGATAGCTAAGAAAATCACTCAATTATGAAACTTTCTCTAACATTGCTTAGCAATGCATGTCCAATTTATTATTTTTTTTAAACCCTTACCTTCCTTCTTAGAATCAATACTATGTAGTGGTTCTAAGGCAGAAGAATGGTAAGGACTAGGCAATGGGGGTCAAGTGACTTGCCCAGGGTCACACAACTGGGAAGTGTCTGAGGCCATATTTGAACCCAGGACCTCCCATCTTTGGGCCTGGATCTCAATCTACTGAGCCACCCAGTTGCCCCCCAATGCATGTCCAATTTAGAGGATTTTTTTCTGAGATTCATTTCTATTCAAATTTGAAAGCCCAAATGGACATATCAGAAAATGTTTACAGTAATTTTCTAATTAAAGCATTACATTTGTAGTATCATTTGTTACTGGATTTTTGGAAATGTAAAGACCTGAATAAGGTTTTTGCTGGGCATTGGGCAAGGATCAAGTAAAGAGAATGAATATATCTAAAGAAAATGCCTTAGATGAAGTTTAATTGAACCTGCCCAAATTTAAAGGTCATTGGAATAGCCTTAAAGAGCCCTGAGTCATTTACCCATCACAGAGAATAAAAGGAAGTTTTTAGTGGCATCCAAATGGATAGACAAAATTTTAAGTAAAGCAATGATTAGAAATCTTGGACCTAAGCAAACTTTTTAACCTGATCTAATTTACTACTTTCTTCCCTACCTCTATCCCTATACCATATTTCTTTAAAGATTGCATTATTAGATTATGATATAAGAAATAAGAATTCAAACATAAAAATGTATGTTAACAGTAATCATTCCTTGTCACCACAGGGTACTTCACTAAGAAAAAATTTTAAGAATAATGAATAATAATGGCTATTGTTACTTTGTCTATTAAATTAGAAGTCCATAAAATATTTTCCCTTTGTATAGGCATATAAATTGTGACTTGGCCATTCATTTAATTTGGAAAAATTTACTTATTACATGTGTCATCTTGAACAAGTAATTTAACATCTCTGGAACTCAGTTTCCTCTTCTTTAAAATCAGTAGACTGACCTGTCAGGTCCCTCCCAGCTCTAAATTTATAATTCTGTTATTCTTTGATTTCCCTTAACTCTCTAAACTTTCTTTCCCTAATTGTTAAAAATGAAGCAAGTAATCAACATCAAATGATTCTAAAGTTTTCATTATTGGAACATTGTAACTATTCCATATTAAATACAGAGTAGAGAAAAAGATAAATAGATAGCTACATTTAACACTTTATTCTAAGAGCTATTTAAAACAGATGTAAAAAAGGGGTTCCCTCTATATCCTACTAAAGGAGGAAACATTTATCTTCAGGAAACTATGAAAATAAAATCTTGTTACAAGTGGAAACTCTTACAGAGTCTTAACTCTCCTAGGATGATTAACAGAAGTACATGCACTCATCACTGACTAAACACACTTAAATCCTTTCTAATTGTATCTATAAGCAACTGAAAAAAATAGCAATCAAGCTCCACTGCTCTCCTCCAAATCAAGAGAATGACCTCTTTTGTAACTGTCTGGAAGGAGAGAGAATCTAATCTCTTTCCCTAGAAGGATGGAGGTTTTTACTGTCTTCCCCCTCCCCCCTTGGAAGTCCAAGGTTATCCACACACAATCTTACTAGATGCATGACAGCTGAAGCAGTACACCCTATCACAACAGTAACCATGTCCAAAAGGCATTTAGCTGTCAATTGTAAAGCACCTAAAAGATAGTTGGAATTTCCATCGTGGTTTCCTTGGCAACTCCTTTATGCTTTCCTGGGGATGCTCCAAGACTCTCTAGTGACATCCTAGGATTGGAATGAAAGAGTCTATTGTCATGGATATAACCAAATGGGTAGGATTAAGGTTGGTATTAGAACACAAGAAATGAATAATTTATCGGCTACCTTCTCCTTTGCAGCTTAAATTCTCAGCTATAAAATTCACCAATGCTAACTTGGGCTTTAGCCTTTCTTCTGGTCCAGTAGGTCCTTGGGTTCTACTTCTGAACAATTTGGCTAACCATTTCCTCTATGTGGAAAAATTGGATTCACTGATAAATTAAAGGCATGAGTGATTTAACACCTCTCCTAAAGGCTTTAGCCCAAGATTACCCATCAGACAATCTTCTCTTGAAATATATAAGATCATGAACTGAGAGCTAGAAGTGGTCTTGTCATCTAGTCCAAACTTTAAATTTTTTTAAAAATTAAAAACAAGAGATGTTAAATCCATATATTTTGCATACATAGTTATAGATAGATATAGCTAAATGTATACTTTTTAATACAAAATATCCTGGAGAGGGATAGATCTTAAAAATTAATCTACTAACAAAACAAAGAACCAATTAAAACATAACATCTATAAACAACATAAAAAGTCATTTGAGTAAAAGTAAGTGGAAATAAGAAATTTCACAAAATAATAAAGAATAGGAAGTAAAGAGAAATAATCATAATAGTAGCTTTTATATAGTGCTTTAAGGAAGTCTGTGTCAATATCATCTCTTTATTTTCACAATAGTCCTGGGAGGTAAGTTCTATTATTCTTCCCATTTAACAGACGAAGAAACTGATTTCTAGATGTTTTCTCTTTTTATTCTCTTTCTTGAGTTTACAGAATTGATAAGATGATTTTCATAAACTTCATTCTCCATCTCTAAATTAGACAGAAACTACTACTTATAATGGCCTTAGTTCTTATGTTTCCATAAAGCAAAAATCAGTTTGGATTATAACTACCCTAAGATTATCTCTAAATCTCATTAAGAAGCTCTTTGACTACTCAGTACTATGATATGACAAATGTAAAGCAATAATAACACACACAAAATAATTTAAGCACTATTGTTTTGCCTAGAGATGTTGGTTGCATACTCTTTCACTTTACTAAGGAGGTCCCTTTCAGATCTAGACCCAAGTGCATAGATTTAGTTCTCTCTGGGGGAGTGTGGCCCCTGAAGAAAGGAAAACCTCCTCATAGATGATAGTTATCTCACAGTCTTTCTTCTCAGAAAAGTTCTAAATTTAGTTCTCTTGTAATATTTCTCACCAATGTCTTCCACCATTGCAGTTAACTAAACACTTTTGTTCATTAAAATTTTTGCATCCCAAGCTCTTAGCACAGAGCCCAGAAAAAAGCAAACCCTCAAAAATGCTTTTTGACTGACTGACAGCATGGTACTGACATTAAATATTATATTTCACCAGAGCTATAGCTTACAATTTGGGGACCCTGGTCCAGAAACAGGAAACTATCAGAGAGCTAGGAAGATTGCTTTCTAGAGAGGTGAAGAGAACTCATATGATATAAATTTGTATACCCTTTAAATTATAATACCCAGGAGAAGAGTCCTGGTCACTTTATTTAGGTATGCCTTTATATTTGCCCAGAGATATTTTGATGTTTTGTGTTGATTTTGATTGTTTTTTAAATAATATTTTATTTTCCCCAAATTGCATGTAAAAATAATTTTAACATTTTTTCCTAAATTTTGAGTCCTAAATTCTCTCATCTTCACTGCCTTTCCTCCCTCCCAACCTCCCTCTCTCCTACCAGTACCCAACTCTGAGATGATAAGCAATCAGATGTAGATTTTACACGTGTAATCATGTAAAACATTTTCCCAAGTCACTTTGTGTCATTTTTTGGCTTTTCTTTATTCATTGTCCATCACCTCACACATATTTGCCCATATTTTTTTCTGAATTCTAATTCAATATTCCTGACTTTGCAGTATTATCTCAAACATTCACATGCCATAATCTGTTAAGCAATTCTAAGGTGCTGGGCATATATTTTATTTCTTAGTTCTTTGATATCACAAATAATGTTGCTGATAACATTTTGTAAGTATAAACTTTTTCATGTTGCTTGTAACCTCTTTGGGATGTTGTCTCAATAATGGAACCTATTGGGGGCGGGGGGAGAGGGGTGGGTGGGCTCAGTGGATTGAGAGCCAGGCCTAGAGATAGGAGGTCCTAGGTTCAAATCTGGCCTCAGACACTTCCCAGCTGTGTGACCCTGGGCAAGTCACTTAACCTCCATTGCCCAGCCCTTACCACTCTTCTGCCTTAGAATCAATACATAGTATTGAATCCAAGATGGAAGTTAAGGGTTTGAAAAATAATGGAACCTATGGGTCAAAGAGAATAAATACTTTAGTCATGTTCTTTTCATACTTTAAACAGTTGAACCAATTTACAACTGCATCAGTTTTCTCACCATTCCTCTAAAATAATTTCCCCATTTTCCAACATAATTTTATTTATTAATTTAGAAAACAAATGAAGTATCTGAAGAAATTCTACAAAGAACTCATTAAGATTCTCCAAAATAAGTCAATATAGACATATCTGCTTGGTAAATTCAGTGTAATAGAGGGCATGAGGAAAGACATAAAAAATAAACTGGAAGGTAGAATTTAGGAGTAATAAGCAAAAGAATTCAAAAGCTTATATACTAATCAGACATATTCTTGCAATATATTACAAACACTTCAAGAAGAGAATCAGAAGGTAAACTGTAAATATGATGTACATTGAATTAATTATTTATGCCATAAAATAGCACATGAATAAAAGAAATTACATGCAAAAAACCTGTTATTTCTTATAGAAGTTGAGTCAATGCAAAGCAATCATCACAACAAGAAGAAATTAGTCCAGAAATTGCACAGAAAATGTAATCTCCTTGCTAAGTAGAGAGACATTAGCAACCAAGGGCAACTTGGTTTAGATTATAAACTCCTTTGCAAAAATATATAGAGGAGGATAGTGGGGGAGAGACAGAGACAGAGACAGAGACAGAGACAGAGACAGAGACAGAGACAGAGAAGGAGGGAGAACATTTCAATGTTAGAAGTAAACCAAAGAGGGTCATCCTGTTTTATTTCTTGACCATGGAGGAATTATGTATCATATAAGAAGTGTAACTTATGTGCTTTTCCAGGGCCTTTTGTTTTGCAATAAATTCATTTTCAGGAGAGTCAAAGAGAGTCTTAGGAGTATTGTAGGCTCCATTATTCTAGCCTCTAAAAATTCCTTCCAGGTTTTTTTTTTTTTTGTATTAGAGTCCCTGAAATAAATTTGGGGACATAGGTGCACATTCAGAAGTCAAACACAAGTTTCAAAGAAAATGTTCAACAAGCTAAAACATTGAAATATACAAATGTAAAATGATATAAGGACAGCTTCGATGCCTGATTCTGGTTGACTTACCACTTGTGCTAGCTAGGTTCTTGGACACTTTGGGGATGATGAAGCCTCTATTTACTTCTGCCTTCAATATTGAAGGCTTTGGTTGCTTTGGGAATGATGAGGCAATCAATCCCCTTATTGGCCACTGAGCAGAAAGAACTGCTGACACATCTTTAAAAGGGAATAATCTACCTTACATTGTCTCGTCTCTGATCAGATTTATTGAGGCAAATCCCTGTTTTCTGTCAACCTCTCAGAAATAATTATTCTCCCCTCTCATAGGCTAGGTAAGCCAAGCCTAGATGTTGTGACTTCACTGTCTTTCTTACCTTGTGTTTCCTTTCCTGAATATAGTTAATTGAACAGCAATCCCCGACAGATACTTCTAGACTTGGAGATGATTTTGTGAGTTTGAGAGGTTGGAGAACCTGAATCCTTGGACAGAGCTGAGTGATGGCAAAGGAAATCACCACATTAGAGAGGCAAATAACCCACAGGGAAAGGAGTTCTACCCCCTGACCTGACTTTCCAGCAAACTTGGACTTTGAAGAAGACAGTATGGAGCTAGGATAAAATTATATTATGCTTATTTAGCAGTCATGCAAATGGTTTTATGTTCCAGTGTCTAAGCCTCAACCTTCTTATGTTAACTTTAGTTGTAATTAAACTGAATGTTTAAGGCATGTTAATGTACATTTGTGAGAGCTTTTGTGTTAAGCCTTTCTTTCTTGTGTAGGAAATAAATATCTTGTCCTTGAATATTACATACCCTTCTCTTTCTCTCCCCACTTTTACGAAGTCCCTGGACATGAGCCAAATAAGAACTTTAAGTAAATTGTCTTCAATGTACTGGGAAAAGGCTGTGATGAGCAAAAGAATGAGAGAAACAGAGTCGGATTCTTCTTCAGGGTTGTCAGGCTCCCCAGAATGAACCCAGTCTTGCCTACATACATTGGTCTAGAGCAGAGGGATCCCATATCAGAGAGGGAGAGGATACAATGTCCCAGTTATTTGATATTAAAACCAAAAGTGATTTGAATTGTTAGGCAAAGAACAAAAAAGATGCTGTATGAAATTGTAAACTTCTATTTTGTAGGGTTTTTTTTTTTTTTAAGTATAATTGAATTCAAGAAGGTGGTAACCAAATTACTCTCTGCTATCCACTTCTAAATTTCTTTTTCATTCTGTCTATTTAAAAAAATATTTTACTAATACTCTTCTTTTTAATTTGTTTCTGCATATCTCTCACTATCTATTAACTCACCTACTCCCACCAATAGCCCTTCCTTTTAGCAGCTAGGCACAGTGAAGCAAAACCATCCTGAACAGATCTGAAAATCTGCCTCATTTTGCATCTCTGATCCACAAACTTGTGGGATTCATGCTTTATTTGTTCTTTATTTCATAAAGAGGTAGGAGGCATGTTTTATCAGTCTTTTAAAGTGATCATTGATTAGTGCTTTTATCACTTACAAGATATTTTGTATCCCTTAAATCAAAAAGGTGTCTTGGAGGGATAGAGGTGGAGCAATGACAGCAATGCATAAGGAGTAGTTAAAAAGGACAGACACTTAGTTTGGTAGCATTCTGCTGGCTTGTGTTGGTTGAAGAAGGCAACTAAGGGGCGGGAAGTAAAGTTCTGAGCTGGGAGTCAAGAAGGTCTGAATTCAAATCTTGCCTCAGACACTTACTATCTGTGGAACTCTAGGCAATTCACTTTACCTCTGATTGCCTCAGTTCCCTCAAATGTAAAATAGATATAATAACAGCTCCAATCTCCCAGAATTGTTGTAAGATAATGTTTGTAGAGCATTTTAGCACAATGGCTGGAATGTAGGTTTGTAAACCTTAAAATTTCTCAGACTTATGAATGTTGGAAACTTCCCCATTGGGGAATCTTCTACTTTAAAAAATTCCCTAGCAGATAGTGAGAATTCTACTTAAGTGTGAAAACTCCTTGCCTTGGGAATATCCCTACTCCACCCTACTTAAGACTGCTTTAGGACAGAAAACTCCTTCAGAACAATGAAAGTGCTTTGACCCATGCTTATGGAAAGGACAGGAAGTTCTTTGAGTCATGCCTGTTTTTAAAATTGATACAATGGGATGCTAGGTACCCATATAGGTGGGGCAACTTGCAAACTACTTAAACCTAAAAGGGTGATAACTTATTCAGAGGTTTTTTCTTAATGAAATTTGTCGACACAGCAGCATTTTTTTTCTGACTTACTATAGAGATTAAAACTACTCAGCTGTGAATTCAAAATGGGCGGTCCTTTAGAAACATCTACAGTGATTGGTAGATATAAGGACTTAGGGGAGGTGACAGAGGAAATTTTGCCCTTAAAAATAAGAGCTTGGATCTCATTCAGGGATCTCGATTTCTGATTCTCATTCTGGAGGATCTCATTCTGAGAGACTCATTTCCTTGAGGACTGATGCTTGAGGGCTCTTTCCTTGGAGATAGATCTCTTTGAGGAGAAGTGCTCTTGGAGGAAATCTCATTCTGAAGGAGAGCTCCTTGAGGAGCTCCTCTGAGGGGCTCTGTCCCTCTGGGGCAGGAGCTCTGGAGGCTCTTGAGAGAGGCCCTTTGAAACAATCTCTGGCTGGAAGACTCTTTGAGGAAGGACGCTGGCCTGGTGTCACTAGTATCCTTGTTTAGTCAGACCTTGTGGTGAGTGTTAAAAAACTGACTGATTTCTCTTTTAAAACTCAGGTCTAGGCCATATTGGCTTGAGGCCCTTCATACTTATTCCTTTCTTACTCTCTCTTTCTTTGATTACTCATTGTATTGTCAATTAAAATTTCTATAAAACCCAATTGACTTGGGTATTTGAATAATTGGGAATATTTCCCTGGTGACCACCTTATATTTGATTTTAAAACCCAAGACACTGTAGTGAAACATATTTCTGCAGTCAAATTTACTCACCTTCTCTTATATCTATCACAATTTATATCTTCCACTATTTTAATCACTATAGTTTAAGACCTCAACCATTTTAAATATCACAGTTTCTATATGAATGTTAGTTCCCTCTTCTTTCCCAGCCCCATCTCTACATCCCACACCCACACCAGACTGGCTAGATAATTTAGCTCATGGCCCAGAGTCTATGCATTTTAAAAAATGTCAGCTTGTCTTTGTCACTATAATATTTTTTAATCATTATTTTTGGACACAATCTTTCCCTCTCTCTCTCTTTTTGGTGGGTTATTCTTCCTCATATTTTTGGTTCCCCTCTTTTAAACTTCTTTATTTCCCTTAAATACCACTGTCATCTTTCCAGCATCTCAGCTCCTCACTGTCTATCCCTCACCAATATATCTAATCAATTATCAAATCCCATGATTGATTTCTACCTTTACAAAGTCTCTCATATCTCTTCTCATAGCTACTACTTGATTTTAGGCCTTTATCACCTCTCCTCTGGATTATTCCATCAGCCTACTAATTGATATCCCTGCTTCAAGTATCTCACCCCTCCAGTTTATCCTTCACACTGCTACTGGAGTAATTTCCCTACTCAAACAAGGCCAATAGCTTCCTGTTGTGTCTTTGATAAATTAGAAATGTCTCTGTTTAGCTTTGAAAGACCAAAAAATCTAGCCCCAATCTATATTTCCAGTCTCATTGGACATTATACCTCCTACACTCTGAAATCCAGCAAAACTGGACTTCTCATTGATCTTCAAGCACATGATGATTCATCTCCTGTTCCTGTGCCTTTACACTGACTATTCTATAATGCCTGGAATGTACTACCTCCTTCCTCTGCCTCATACAGTCTCCCCCTTCCTTTACAATTTAAATCAAATACCATCTTCTACAAGATGTCTTCTGGATTTCCTCAACAGCTAGTGCACTGAATTTTCATCATTCTATCTCTGTCAATTTAACGAAATTTCAGCGATTATTTAATTTATATTTCTCTGAATATTAGAATTTGTATAATTCTTCTTTCTTCAAGTTGTTTCTTCTTTTTAATTTTACATAATTAAAATTTTCTAGTCTGCCTTTTATGACAACCTCTTAATTAAGAATTCTTCCTGTAGTAAAATTGTGAAAAGCATCTCATTTCATTCCCTTCTAAATGTATTTTTATGTCAAAACTTATATTTATTCCTATGCATATCCAGAAACACCTTTGTGGAACACACTAAAAATGGCAAGTTTTATTAAACTGTAAATATGAAATTAATAGTTTCTATTCTAAATGTTAAATATCTTTTCAACAGTTAATAAGTTCATATATTACTGGAGGATTTGAACTTTATCAAAATAAGAGAATTATAACTAAATGAAAAGCAAGATAACAAGTTTTCCTTGAAAGGCAGATAAAGGAGCTAGCAGAATTGATTTTATCATCTACCCCAAAGGCACAAGAAACATAATATCAAGGGACATTTGGTAAGTTTCTCTTGAGTTTTCAAGATGAGCATAGCAGAAAGATCACTAAGGATACAATTGTAATTTGTGTACTAGCATCTTCTGTATCTGATGATGAAGTAGAAAACTTATTTAAAGAATTTTCTGTAGGTTGTTAGCTGATTCAATCATTCAAGAAAGCAATTTGGCCCTAGAAATACTATTACTAGATTTGTATTGCAAAGAGTTAAACAAACAAACAAACAAACAAAAAACAAACTAAAAGAGGAAGGTACAAAAATATTTAAAGCAGCTCTTTTTAGGGAGGAAAAGATATAGAAAGTGAGAGAATACTGGTCAACTGGGGGAATGGCTAAGTTATAGGATATGATCATAATGGAATCCTATTATGCTATAAGAAATGATAAGCAGGAGGAAAAACCTGGAAAGACAACCTAAACTGAAGCAGAATGAAATAAGCAGAACAGGAGAAAGTTCTACAGTGATAGGAATACTTTACAATGAACAATAACCCTTCTCAGCAATACAATGATCCAAAACTATCCCAAAGGACTGGATTTAAAATGCCAACTACTTCTAGAGAAAAAGAACTGAGTCTGAATCCAAACCAACGCAAACTTTTTTTCATTTTCTCAATTTTGTTTCCATTTGAGTTTCTTCCACAAAAGTATTAATATGGAAAAATGTTTTACATGATTGCACTTGTAAAATCTGTATGAGATTGCTTATCACCTAAAGGGAATGTGAGGTTGGAGGGAGACAGGAAGAATTTGAGACTCAATATTCTTTGAAAAATATTGAAAACTTTTTACATATAATTGAGGAAAATTAAATTAAAACAAAAAAGTATTATCAATAGGTACATATAACCAATGATCCAATAAAACATTTGTTAAGTATGTACTATTTAGTAAGAACTGTGCCAGGCACTAAGCATACAAAGATAAAAATGTAGTAAGACTTCCCTTACAAAAGCTTATGTTTTAAGGGAAAAAAAACAGGTATGGGTGTATATAAGCATATGCAAGATAATTTAAGGAGGAGGGGGAAGAACTAGCTGAGAAGAATTTGTAAATAGAAGATTGAGCTTTAACAAGTTAGGTATACTTCCGAGTGGATTTGTGGGCAGAAAGTCAGAGATGCCATTCATTTCACTCCTCCCACTAACATTGGGGTAGGGGGTGGGGGGTAGGACTGTCCACAAACCCACAAACCTCCTCAGGGCATGACTTTCTCTCCATGTCACTCCCTCTCCTCCCTGCCCCCACCCAGTTCACTTCTAGGGACATCAATCCTTTCAATCCTTTCAAATCCACTGTGGCCAAGAGGATTATGTTTGCCTCAGACTCATCCCAACCAACCACCACAGTGATTATTGATTTTAATTCTAGGGAACTCCACCAGTGAATGTATTCTCTATGTTCTGGGTAGTTGTTGAAACAGTCACTAAATTCTCTTTCATTTTGAAGACAACTCTCATCCCCTTTACCTCTAGTGAATAAATGTTGATGAAACATCATTTTAAATCTTCCTATCTGAGTTTGCCAGCTACCTTCCATCCCTCTTAACACTGCATCTAACTACTGGAATATACACTTTGGCAATTAAACATAGTTTTAATGTCATAGAAATTAAGGCAACACAAAACTACCAAAAACCTGGATTTCATTATGCACTAAGAGGAACGATCGGTTTTCTCTTTTTTTCCTGGGAGTGATAGAACCAGGAAACAGTTGAATAAGCAAGTGTAGTCCCTCCTGCTTCCCCCCTGTAAACTGAGGACATGTAATTACATGTATGCCTGTCATTCCCCCCTTCCCAAGACAAACAGTATCTCCCCTCAAGGTCCTAAAGGTAGTGTGTTTTCTCTAGTATCCTCATTTAGGAGCTCTCATTTAATATGTTTCCCATTATTTTTAATTAGCTAGATAGAATTAATTAGCTCTTAAAAAAAAAAAAAGATCTATTTTCCAAGTCAATATAACAAGAAAAACTGCTGTAGAAACATTACTCCAAACCAGGGCCACACTCTCACCTTGCTAAAACAAAGTCCCCGGG
This sequence comes from Monodelphis domestica, assembly GCF_027887165.1. Taxonomy (NCBI): domain Eukaryota; kingdom Metazoa; phylum Chordata; class Mammalia; order Didelphimorphia; family Didelphidae; genus Monodelphis; species Monodelphis domestica. The sequence goes on from NC_077233.1 coordinate 256,447,093, forward strand.
GAAAGTGGGCTCAAATTTAGAGATTTCATGTGTCAAAAGCAAACACTCACAGCTCTGGATTATTTGAAGTCCTTCTATCTCCCTTTTTATAGTCTTCATAAAGTTCCATAAGGTATAGCTTTCTTTTGGGCTTCAGGGGTCATTGCCTTTGCACCTTCCATCACTGCACTTGTTCTCAACATGAAGAGATCAAGCTTCCTTAAGCTGCCTATTCTCAGTGTCTAGTTTATCCTTGGAGCAAGCAGTCCTGTGCCTAGGGTACTTATTAGTACCAGCCCTGAAGGAAACTCCAAATCTTCTGACTTTTCACCATTCAAAGGGTCATCTGCTATTCAAGGAGAGAATTGTGATACTGCCTCTGGCCTTACTGCTTCCCCTCTCTGCCACCTCAAGAAACTTTTGAAACTTAGTCACATTTTGTATGAATCTCTTCTTTGATGTACATAGGCTCAGAAGTGTGCCTAATTCTTTCAACTCATTCCAATACCTTTGTAGTTTCCTCCAAAGGCTCCACATGACAGGGGGTCTCCAATGGAGCACCTCAGAGATCTATGCTTGGTCTCATGCTATTTAACAATTTTGTCAATGACTTGGTTAAGTGAACAGATAGCATACTAAATCAAATTAGCAGATGACAAAAAGCTGGAAAGGATAACTAATATTAGAACCAAAATTTACTTAACAGACTAATGAGCTGAAACTAATAAGATGGGAATTCAATAGGAATAAATGTAGTTTTACATAATAATGTTAAAAAAAACTGGGATTGTGGCTTTAGGAATATTACTTAGGTAGATTGTAGAAGATGAATTCTCTGATTAGAATACATTGATTAATATGTATTAATTCAGTAATTTGAGTGGAAGGTGGTAATAGAGTGTGGCAAATAATCTATTAGAAAATATGGTTCAAGATTAAGAAACAAAAGAGATTAATGGCATACAGATAATCTAGAAGCCTTCTAAGCCCATGCATTATGAATACATTTTGGAAATAAGATGGTAGATAAGGTAAATAACATGGAAAAAAGAATTTGATCATATGCTCACCAGCACAAAATTCTATAGGAATAATTTCTGAATCATATGTTCTTTGTGGAGTCCCATCACTGATTGGTGATAGAAGCTATGGCATATGAATCTGCCTCAAGTTTCATTAGATATGCAACAACTTGTATGGTACTTCCAAATGCTTGTACATACAGGAGTCTCCCAATTCTCCTGCAGTGGTATCACCAACTTACATGTTAGATGTGCAAAGATTCTTTATGGCAAAGAATGATCTTGTGTTATGAATAAAGAAAAAAAGTTCAGGATCTATTGAGTTAGAGTAGAGCTCAAAATTTATATCAAACCAGAATGAAGGATAAAATTGAGCATTCCACAATGCTATACAGCTCAATCCTGACCAAAAAGTAGGAATGAAGAAAATGATCAATGATGCTGATTATTGACATTTCTTCCAGTAATTTAACCACAATGAGGAGGGCTAAAGATCTCAGAGACCCCCTAAGCATGAATATAGTTAATCTCCTTGTCAAATGAAAAGACATTATAGCCAAAACCAACCCCTACATTAGAATATAATCTAATTTGTAAAATGTAAAGGAAGAGAATTATAGAAAATTACAGACAATTCTGCCTCAAAAAAAGAGAAAAGAACAGAAGAGATAAACTAAGAATTAAGAAAGCCCGATGTGACTCTTAACTAATCTGGGAGGTCAAATATCTTTAGATAAAATTGAGAGAACAAAAAAATTGAAAGCTGAATGAATTTACTAGTGATTCTATAAATTACCTATTTTTATCATCAATAATAGGCTTAATACTGTATTATGAAGTGGAAATAACACACAATAAGAATTGAATTGGTAAGAACACTCAGACTATCAAAAGGACACAAAAAAAGTCTATGCTAGAATCAACACATTTTTCAAAGCATTTGTAGATTAATTTTTAGACTTCCATTTTATTATTGTATGACAATTAATGGGTCCCACAATAAATAAAATGGAAGACTAGACTTTTTCCCTCTACTGTTGACCTCCCAAATTGCCCCCAAACAGAAATTCTGTATTAAAGATAAATAGATTTCAGTTGTCCCCATAATTTAGAACACCCAGAATCCAAAACCAAAACCAAAACCAAGCTCATGAACTGACATCTACACTGAGCTCTCTCTACATTCCTCCCCCTTATACCACATTGCTGGCATTGAGGCTACACTAGTCACCTCATAAAGGCTTACAAGAAAACCAGATCTCTCAACTCAGGTCTACCCTTCCTTTTTCTAGTGCCATGGAGATCTTGGCCTCATACTGTAGAGATGGGCTTAGGCCTGAACATAAAGCTAGCCCACTTCTGCCACACTCTAGACTATAAAAGCTTGATGGGAGTACATAGTCAGAGCCCTGTTTCTGCATTGCAAAGGATTACTTCAGAAGATTCAGAAATAGACAGAAAGGAGTAGGTCGTCTGTCTGAACTTGAAACAAAGCAACATTACATTGCACTCCACTCCTCCTAGAGCCTCATATACATAAACTGTAAAAATCTACTCCATAGCAGCTCTCTGAACTTTTGGTGCCAGAACAAAGAACTGAAAAACAGAGGGAGTGTGATAGGACACAGTGTGTACTCTACCAAATCTAAAGGAAAGTATCCGGCAACCAGTCAGTTCTATCCACCCAAAAATCATGTGGGGAACAGACTTAGATTGATGTAATGAATTGCCCAGTATATGGGGCTTAGATACTGCCATTCAACCCCCAAGAAATTCACCATCCAAGGAGTTTGAGTTAGATTCAGGAAGTGAACAATAGAGAAAAACACGAGAGAAAAAAAAAAGCTGAGATTATCAAAAATCTCAGGAAGAAGAAAACTCAAAGACAGGAAATCATTAACAACAGAAAGAAATGTGACCTCCAAAACTAGTAAATGACTTCAGGTCTCTATGAATAAAATCCTATAAAACCAAGGAAAATCAGGCAACACTTTTTGACATAGAAGACCTTGAGGAATTTGAAGAGGTCATGGAATCAAAAAATGTTATTTTTGAGGGGTTTAAAAGAAATGAGAACAATGATTGCTGAATTCGTGGCTTGTTCAGCAAGCTAATGGGCAGAATAGAATAACGAGAAACTGCAATGGCAACCTCACCAAAAAAAATTAAAGAAAGAACAATAGAGAAGAAATTCAAATCCACAGAAGTGAAGGACAATCTGGAAGAAAAGTAAAAAATAATAATACATTAAAAGAAAATATGCTCACTATACAAATAAAAAATATTGGTTTAGAAAACAGGATGCATAGAAAGAACCTAAAGATCATCCATCTCCCAGAAGAACATGACAAGACATGACAAGAAATAAACCTTAACACTGTAATGTAGGAAATGATAGAGCTGCCCAGAACCTCTAAACCAATTGAAAGAATTTACAGATCACCTCCAGAAAAAAAACCTAAGGCTTTAAACTTCAAGATACTTAGTGTTTTGGTTTAATAATTCACTTCAAACACAAGTTCTGCAAACAATCTGGAGGAAACTTTTAAATATAAAGGAAAGGAAATCTGAATAACTCAAGACTATTCTGGACCCACCAGAAAGACCAGAGGGAAGGTAATAATGTGGTCTGATAGAGCAATGGAGCTCAGGATGCAGCCCCAAGGGACCTATCCAGAAAATCTGAGCTTAACCATAAATGAAAAAAGATGAATGTTCAATAACAAAGAAGCATCTGAAATATTCTTAGAAAACCAGATCTGAAGAGATTATTTGCTTCTCAAATACCCCAGACAACCTGAAAGCAGGAGCAGTGAATAAAGCAGTCAAGAAGCTTAGGGACTAATAAGCAAAACCACAAAGAGGAAGGAATAAGTAATATAAGGAAGGGTCCTAGGCTAAGAGGGAGAGAGTCTTTGGGAACAGGACCACCTTTAAAAAAGAATAAATTAAAATAATTAAAGAAACAAAGTATTCTGTTTACAGTAGAAGAAAAAAAAGCATAACAAAAAATAAAGACAAATGGAAAAAATAAACATAACTCATAACTTTAAATGTAAATAAACAATCAAAAAAATGGAAAGAATGACAAATTGGTTAAGACAAAACCCCCTGTAAAATCTGTTACTTACAAGAAATACACTAAAAAAATAAATACACAAAATAAAACCAAACAGATGGGGAAAAATTTTTCTAAGCATTAAGTGAATCTCAAAATTCAGGATTCAAAAAAATAGTTACTTTAGTTTACTCTTTTCTAAGATTGCCCTTTCCCCAGTGATGCTTGTCCCTTCAGCCAAGACCCACTGAGAGTTCTCTCCACAAATTAGGCATTATATCTCCCTTCATATGCAAAGTACAGCACTGGGTGGTGCTTGGAGAGGAAGTAGGACTTTATCTTTACACACTGAATCTTCTTAAGTAGAGAAGTGATGCAGTCAGAGGTCAAACCTAAACATTAGGAATATCTATTATGCAATTGTGTGGACAATGAACTGGAAGGGTAAGAGATTAGAAGTAGGGAGACCAATTGGACAGCTATTGTAATAGTCTAGGCAAGAGGTTTCTCTGTGAGTCTGTGAGAACAGGGGCTGATGTCAGAGATATTAAATTATTATATAATATAAAAATTTAAATATAAAATATTAAAAAGTTTGAATAAATAAAATTTGGCAATGATTTGACTGAAAGATGAGTGACAATGAAGATGTAAGCCTGGCTTTTAAGCTATAAGTCAAAGTATTTGGAAAAACGATGAAACCCTCAAAAAATGGAAATTAAGAAGAGATATTTTAGGAAGAAGGAAAATTAATTCTGTTTTATATATGTTGAATTTAAGATCCAATGGCATATAGGTAAAGAGGTCAAGGAAAGAACTGAAGAATGGAGAATGGTGCTCAGGGGAGAGATGAGAGTTGGGTATGTAGATTTGGGAGTTGGCTGCATACAGATGATAATTGAATCCATGGGAACCTATGAAATCACCTAAAGAGAATTTAGAAGAATGAAGAAAAGCTTAGAACAGATTCTTCCTGTAGTAGACCCATGAATTAAGGGTGGGGTGTGGTTGAAGAACGATAAAAATAGTCTAAAAAGGAAGAGGTAAACAGTGAAAATATATTGCCATGAAAGTCTAGGAAAGAGAGATAAAAGGAGGCAATCTTCAACAGTATCACATCCTATAAAAAAGTCTTGAAGGATGAGGACTAAGAAATGGACATTGAATTCAATAAGAGATAAATACAAATAGGTAGTTCTAACTGTTAGGTAGTTTTTCTTATGCTGACTGAATCAAGGTATGCCTTTTTGAGACCTTTACCTACTATTCATAGTTCTGCTTCTAGGTTGAAGTCTAATACCTTTGCAACATGACAGTCCTTTAAACAGGTTAAGACATGTCCAACTCTGCCATATAAACCTGTCATTATTGTTTTTCTAAGATAGATACACTCAGATCCTTTGACCAATCCTCTTGTGAAATGGTTTCATCATTGATGCAAAGTGGAGTAGAACCAGAACATTATATACCCAGTCACAGCAAAATTGTAGGAAGAACTATGAACGGCAGGCATCTCAGCAATAGTGTTCCAAGCAACCTGAAAAATACCATTCATCCCCAGAGAAAGAACTGATGGAGTGTGAATGCAGACAAAAACATACTATGTTTCACTTATTCTTAATTTTTTTTGTTTTTCATCAAGTTCTCATCCACAAAATGACCATTTATATAAAATGTTTTCTAGGACTGCATATGTAAAATCTATATGAGATTGCTTACTATGTCAGGAACAGAATTTGAAACTCAGAAGTTGTTTTTTTTTTTAAAGAATATTCTAAATTGCTTTTATGTGAAATTGGGGGAAAATAAAATATTATTTAAAAAAAGAAATGGTCTCATAATATCACTTCATTTAATCTAGGTGCTATCCAGCTTGTTATTGACTTTTCTAAAATGTGTGACTCAATACTCAACATGATCCTCCAGAAGTGGTCTTATCAGAGAAAAGAACATAAGTACTGTTATTAAATCCATTCTGGATGATTTAATGTAGGAGTGTATACCATTATTAGCTTTTTGACTGCCATGTCATAATATTGACTCATATAGAAACAAGGGTGCATTAAAATTCCCCAGTTTTTTTCCCCTCACAAATTCCTATATATTTAGGACTTTTTCACTTTTGCAGAACCATATAATCACATAATCTCAGAGTGGGAATAAAGCTCAAAAAGCATCTGTCCAACTTTTACCCAACCCATTCTGCTTGAAGATTTTCAGTGAAGGGGAGCCCAAGATCTTCTTCAGATAATTATATGTAGCTATACATATATATCATCTATCCCTTTTCTATATTTAATATTGATTTTTACTTTATTTCAATAAATATTTTCCAATTACAAGCAAAAAATTTTTAACACATTAACATTTTTTTGTTTCAAATTCTCTCTCCCTCCCAACTCTACCCTTTCTTTGAGAAGGCAATTTGATATTGATTACATGTGTGAAGTCAAGCAAAATATGTTTCTATATTGGCCATATTACCAAAGAAATAATAAACCAAATAAAACAATAATAATAAAGAAAGTGAAAAAATTATGTTTCACCGTGTATTCAGAATTTACCAGTTCTTTCTGGAGGTGGACAGTATCTTTTATTATGGGTCCTTTGGAATTGCCTTGGATCCTTGTCTTGATCAGAGTACCTAAGTCTTTCACAATTGATCATCCTTATATTTCTGTTCCTATATACAATGTTCTTCTGATTTTTCTCACTTCACTTTGTATCAATTTATATAATTTTCCCAAGTTTTTCTGAAACCATCTTATTCATCATTTCTTATAGTAGCATAACACTCCTATATCACAACTTTTTCAACCATTTCAAAACTGGCAAGCATCCCCTTGATTTTCAATTCTTTGTCACCCCAAAAAGAGCTGCTACAAATATTTTTGTACAAATATGTTCAAAAATTTCCCCTTTGATCTCCTTGGGATACAGATCCAGTAGTGGTATTTCTGGGTCAAAGGGTAGGCATAATTTTATAGCCCTTTGGGAATAGTTTGAAATTGTTCTCTAAATGAATGTACTAGTTCACAGTTTTACCAGCACTGAATTAGTGTCCCAATTTTCCACTCCCCTCCAGCATTTATTGTTTTCCTTTTCTTTAATATTAGTTAATCTGATAAGCATGAGGTTGTATCTCAGAGTTGTTTTAATGTACATTTCTCTAATTAGTAGTGATTTAGAACTTTTTTGGGGTGTGATTATTGTTAGCTTTGATTTCTTCTTCTGAAAACTGCCTGCTTATTTGACCATTTATCAACTGGGGAATGGCTTATTTTTTTTTTTTTAATAAATACGGCTCAGTTTCCTATATGTTTGAGAAATGAAGCCTTCGTATAAGAAACTTGCAAAGTTTTTCTCATTTCCTCTTTCCTTCCAATTTTGGCTTCAGTTTATTTTATTTTATTTTTTTGCTTTGTTCAAAAGATGTTTAATTTCATGTTATCAAAATTATCTATTTTATTTTTCATTTCCTATCTCTTGTTTGGTCATAAATTCTTCTTTTATCTATATATCTGACAGATACATTTTTCCATGCTCCACTAAATTGCTTATGATATCATCCTTTATGGCTAAATCATTAATCCATTTTGACCTTATTTTGGTATACAGTGTGAAATGTTGGTGTATATCTAGTTTCTGCGAAACTGCTTCCCAGTTTTCCTAGTAATTTTTGTCAAATGGTGAGTTTTTATCCCCAAAGCTTGACTTTTGGGGTTTATCAAACACTAGATTACTACGGTCACTTATTACTGTGCATTGTGTACCTAATCTATTCCACTGATCTACCACTCTATTTCTTAGGCAGGACCACATAGTTTTGATGATTATTGCTTTGTAATGTAGTGTCAAATCTGGAAATGCTGGGTCATCTCCCTTAACATTTTAAAAATTCATTCCCTTGATATTCTTGACTTTTCATTCTCTTAGATGAATTTTATTGCTTTTTTTTTTTTTTCAGAAATCAGCTGACCCATCATGGCTTAAGTTTAGAAATACTGTTTCATTCTTGCCTCAAGGAATTCTATTATCCTTTGGGGATGCGGATGGAAACAAGAGAGTCTGGTCTTTACATCACCAAACTATCCTTCAAGATGTTTGGTTTGCTATCTAAAGTATAACGCGCTGTCTTTGACCTTGTAGGTGGACCCAAACAATGAACATTGCTTAGTTGCAGAAGGAAAGAAGGGAGTTGTTGGTACCCCTCATTCCTTACTTCTAATCAATGATATTGTTTCTCACCTCCAGCTCAACCTGATGTCACTTAACCTGTTCTGTTTTCCAAAAATTATTAAAAGGGAGCTGTATTTTTTTTCAAGGTCTTTGACTGGAAACTGAGTTAGTCATTGACTCATCTTATTCTCATGTTCATATCTTGTAAATAAATGTTATGTTGCTTGAAGAAACACATCTCAGTTCAACTTTTAGTTAAATTTCACATAGTTAAGTGGCACAGATAAGGAGTTAGTCTGCCCCCTCCTCCAATATCTATAAAAGGAAACCTCAAATTCCTGCCCTCCCAACATTCTTCTGTTTCATATTGCCCAGTGGACTCAACTTATATCTATGGTTATATGAGTGACAGTGCATCTCCTCTGCATTCTCTTCCTTACACTACTTGCCACCCTTCACTATCCCCTTCCCAGTCGCTACACTGTCTGCTTCTGTACTCTTTTTGCCACTTGTCTCTCCTATGCTGCCTGCCCCCACAGCCCTTTGTGGCTAATTAAAATATAATTGCTGCCCAGTTTCCCACTGCCAGTGATGCTGTCCTGGCAAGTACTCAGAGAACCTGATGTGCCTGTCTCCACTGCATAATTTCATAAATTATCAATTCACAAGTATAATAGTTAACACTTATTTCTAGTATTTTCCCCCTATTAGATTCAGTGCAATATTCTCTGCTGATAAAATCTATTCTTCTTGTTCCCAGCACGAATGTGCTGGAGTTCTCTCTCATCATTTTTCAAGAACTGATTGTTAAATTTTCATTCTGAGAATTTAAACTATAGAAACTGACAAACAGTACAACCAGGATTTGATTTGTTGTTTTGCTGATTGGCTAAGCCTACGAAAGTGATGGAGAAAATATTAATAATGCAGCTATACTTAAAAGTATGTTCCACATGCCTCTTTTTTCCCCTTGTGGCATTCCCCTGATCTATCTCTTCACACCTTGAAAAAAGATTTGTTAGTCTTGCTCTTTTGATTAATTCTGTAATGATTTCTTCTTGATGAAGCTAGTTGGATTAATGAGCACTTTTTAACTTTCTAATGCTTACAAATCATCACATTACTAATATGTGAGATGAAGCTTTATATGCAATATTTTTTAATCCCAATTTTAATATAAACAAAGAAAAAGTACAAATACCATTTCAAAACACTCTGAAGTAATAGATAAAGCCAGAGTACTAGGAATAACAAAGATGAAAAAAGCCATAAAATATATTTTAAGGGCTGTCTTCAAATAGTTAATGATACATGTAAGCAAATTAAGTACCTACATGAATGAAAATATTTATAGTAGCACTTCTTGTTGTGAAAAGCAAAGTAGCTATCCATTAATTTTGGAATGCCTAAGCAAATAATAGTACAAAATATAATATAATATTACTGCGTCATAGGAAGTGATGAAAAAGATGTATTTGGAGAAGGATGGGAGAACTTGTATGAAATGAAAAAGAATGAAGTGAGTAGAACCAAGATAAGACTCCACGCAAGGGCTGCATTACTCTAAAGGAAAACAATTTTGAAAGAACTTTCATCAATTCAATCAAAGACCATGACTCCAAGATCAATGATGAATCATGCTTCCCACTTCTTGACAAAGAGGGATGTACTAGAGATAGGAGTGAAATATAGCTTTTGGGATAGAGGCAGTGTATGTATTAGCTTTGCTTGACTGTGCTTATTTTGTTTGTTTGTTTGTTTGTTTTTTACTGTCCTTGTTTGTTACAAGGGAGGGTATTGTTAATTTGTGTTTGTGTGTGTAGTTTTGGGAGAGAAACAGTGAATAGTGTTAGTGATATCAACCCCAAAAAGTAGCATCAATGAAGCATTTGAAAAATGGACTTAAGAGAATTGAACATAGTTCAGAGGAAGAAATAAAAGTTGGACAGCTTTAGAACTACTGTATTTAATTTGTTACATAAAAAACCTCAAGATGTACATAATAGAGATTTTCAGTTTCATATAAAATCCTCTTTTTCTGTTTGAATAATAAAACGATTATCAATTTTATACAAAATGAAATTTAATTTAAAAAGAAATTAAGGATAAATGTGTACAAAAATATTTATAGCAGCATTTCTTGTTGTAACAAAGAATTGGAAGCAAAATAAATACCCATCAGTTAAGGAATGGGCAAACAAATTCTGGTATAATAACATAATGAAATGTTCTTATCTTGTAAGAAATTATGAGAGAAGAGAAATCTAGAAAGCCTTTTATGAACTAATGCAGAGTAAAATAAAGAAATCGAAGAGAATAATTTATACAGTGGTTACTATACCATAATTAAAAAAAAAAACCCACAGTTCTGAAAGACTTAAGAACTCTGATAAAATACATTTCCAGAAAAGACTAATGATAAATCATGTTCCCCCACCTAGGCAGAGAAATGATGGACTATAATAATAGAGGTAGTTTTACATTTTCTGATACAGCCATAGATGGATTTTAAAAAAAATCTTATTTTATTTTTCCCTAATAGCATGTAAAAAATACAGGTTTGGGGAGTAGCTGGATAGCTCAGTGGATTGAGAGCCAGGCCTAGAAATGGGAGGTTCTAGGTTCAAATTGGACCTCAGACACTTCCCAGATGTGTGACTCTGGGCAAGGCACTTGACCCCCATTGCCTAGCCCTTACCACTCTTCTGCCTTGGAACCAATACACAGTATTGATTCCAAGATGGAAGGTAAGGGTTTAAAAAATACAGTTTTTAAACATTTTTCCAAAGAATATTGAGTCTCAAATTCTCTCCCTCTTCACCCCTTAAACTCCTCCCACCTTGAAATGGTAAACAAACTCATATAGATTTTATATGGGAAATCATGCAAAAAATTAAGAACAAAAGTGAATAAAATTTGCTTTGATCTGGATTCAGACTCTTTCAGTTCTTTTTCTTCTGGAAGCAAATGGCATTTTTTTTATCATGAATCCTTAGGAATAATTTTGGATCGTTGTTTTGCTGAGAATAACTAAATCACTTGCAATTGTTATTGTACAGTATTCCTATTATTGTGTACAATGTTCTCCTGGTTCTGCTTATTTCACTCTGCTTCAGTTCATGTAGGTCTTTCCAAATTTTTCTGAGCTCCTCTTGTATATCATTTCTTACAGCACAATAGAATTCCATTATAATCATATACTACAACTTAGCCATTCCTCAGTTAATGGGAGTCCTCTTACTTTCTAATTCTTTATCCCCACAAAAGGAGCTGCTTTAAATATCTTTGTACATATAGGCTCTTCCCCTTTTCATCTTTTATCTCTTTGGGATACAAACCTTATAATAGTACTGTTGGGTTCAAAGGTCACTGTTTTATAGCTCTTTGGGCATGGGTCCAAACTGCTCTATAGAATGATTGAATTATTTCACAACTTCCCCAACAGTGAATGTGTGTTTGAATTTTCCCACATCATCTCCAAGTTTTGTCATTTTCTTTTTCTGTCCTAATAGCCATTCTGATAGGTGTGAGGTGGTACCTCAGAGTTATTTTAATTTATGTTTCTCTAATTAATAGTGATTTAGAGCATATTTTTGCAGGACTACAGAGAATTGCTCATTCATATCCTTTGATCATTTAACAATTGGGGAATGATATATTCATATGTATTCATTTCATTTCTTTATTCTTATTATTAGGGAGATATAAAAAAAATCATACACCATTATGATTACTTTGAATTACTCTACATACTATTTCTCCCTGTTTAGTTTCTGATCACTACCTCCCCCAATTTGCCCTCTTTTCTAGCAGCCCCATCTCACTTCTTTTATCCCCATCTGATACGACTTTCCTATAGGGTAATATAGACTTCTATACCCACTTGATTTTGTATGTTCTTACTTATTGAACCAATACCAAGGGGAGTAAGATTTATGTGCTCCCTTCCCCAACTTCCCCTTTCATGCCTCTTTCATATGAGATAATTTACCACTTTCTATTTTTCCCTTCCCCCACTTCCTAGTGTTTTCATCTTTCTCATGTCTTAATTTTATTTTTCTTAATATCATCCCATCATATTCAATCCACACCATTACCTCTGTCTATGTATACTCCTTCTAACAGCCCTAATAATGAACAAAATTCTTTGGAATTACAAGAATCATTTTCACATGTAGGGATGTACACAATTTAACCTTTTTAATTTTTTTTTAGTTTAACATTCTTGAGTGTTTTTTTTTATTTCTCTTTCCTGTTTACCTTTTTTATGCTTCTCTCAAGTGTTACATATGAAAGCCAATTTTTCCATTCAGCTCTAGTCTTTTCATCAGGAATGTTTAAAAGTCTTCTATTTAATTGAATAATCATTTTTCTCCTTGAAGGATTATGCTTAGTTTCACTGGGTAAGAGATTCTTAGTTGAAGTCCCAGATCCTTTGCCCTCTTGAATATCATATTCTAGGTCCTTCAATCTTTTAATATAGAAGCTTATAAATCTTGTGTTATCCTTTCTATGGCTCCATGATATTAGAATTTTTTTATTTTTGGCTGCTTGTGATAATTTCTCCTTTATCTTGGAGTTCTGAAATTTAGCTATAATATTCCTGAGAATTTTTATTTAGAGAATTCTTTCAGGAAATCATCTAATAGATGCTTTTAATTTCTATTTTACCCTCTGGGTCTAGCATATCAGGGCAGCTTTCCCTGATAAAATTTCTTGGAAAATGATGTCTAAATTCTTTTTTGGTCATGACTTTCAAGTATTCCAATAATTCTGAGATTATGTCTCCTTGATTTCTAGGTCAGTTGTTTTTCCCATGAGATATCTCACATTTTCTTCTACTTCTTAAATTCTTTTGACTTTGATTATTTCTTAATGTCTCATGGAGTCATTAGTTTCCACTTGCCAAATTCTAATTTTTAAGACATGATTTTCTTGAGTGAGCTTTTGTACCTCCTTTTTCATTTGACCAATTCTGCTTTGTAAAGAGTTCTTTTCATCAGTGAATTTGTATCTTTCTTTTTTTCCATATGGCCAATTCTGCCTGTTAAGGAGTTCTTTTCAGTTCATTTTAATATATCTTTTTACATTTGGCCAATTCTGCTTTGTGAGGAGTAGTGCTTCTCATCATTGGATTTTTGAGCCTCTTTTACCAAATGATCTATTCTGTTTTTTAAGGTATCAATTTCTTTAGTATTTGTGTGTGTGTGTGTGTGCATGTATGTGTGTGTGAGTGAGTGTGTGTGTGTGTTTCCTTTAACAAACTGTTGAATCTTATTATATGTTTTTCTTGCATTGTTCTCCTTTGTTTTCCCATTTGTTGTTGTACCTCTCTTGATTTTTTCAATCCTTTTTGAGCTCCTCTATTAATTCTATTTTGGGTTTAAGAGCAATTCATATTTTTCTTGGAGGTTGTGGATACAGCAATATTGACTTTGCTATCTTCTTCTAAGTTTGTGTTTTGGTTTCCCCTATCATCAAAATAATTTTCTACATTGTTTCTTTTTTGTTGTTGTTTACTCATTTTCCAACCTTTTTCCTTTTCTTTTAATAAAAAAAATACCATTGGACTTAGTAACTGTGGTGAAGAGATCATTGTTCCAAGCTTCAGGTTCTTTCTGCAGCTGCCTTAAGAACTGGTTCTGGGAATTTATCTGCTTTCATTTCTTCCAAGGTAGTATGATGTAAGAAGAGGTGTGTTTAATACTCTGCTGACCTGTGCTCTAGATGGTGAGTAACCACATGCACTCTTTTCCACCTTGGAAATATGACCAGGATTCTTGGTTCCCCTGTAGCTTTAAGGGCTCCTTATCACCCTGAAACCTTGCCTCAGGAATGCTATTATTTGGATCCGAATATGGACAATGTAATATAGTCTTTCATTCAGAGGCAGCCAAGGGACCCTTGCAATCTCCTCCTGAGCAGTTGGCCAACCCTGCTTCTGTCTGTGGTTGAGAGCTCCAGAAACCTTTGCTGCTGCTTCAACTGTGCCCAGGGCCCATTGCCAAGGTGGGGTCTGCCCTGGCATGCTGCTTTGTGCTCCACCTCCACTCTGGCACACTAGATCCCTTACACCAGCCTTATAAGTTATTTTAGGCAGAAAAATTACTTTACCTCATCTTTTTGTTGGGTTATGCTGCTCTAGAATTTGTTTTAAGGCATCATATTATAGTTTCTTAGAGGGTAATTTGGTGGAGATCAGATAGATCCATATACCTTCTCTGCCATCTTGACTCTTCTGGTAAATTTGTTTTGGGTGGATATGCTTACTGTATAAGGTTAAACTTTTATTCTTATTGTCTTTTCTGGGAGATTTGTAGGAAAGTGGAGAGGAAGTATTAGTGATACCAAAAAAGGAAGAAAATAGAAATAACATCAATGAATCATATGCAAAAGTTCAGAAAGAAAAAATGAAAAGTACAGAGTTAAAACTAATGTTTTATTTAAATGAGCTATATATAACATATTTTAATTGTTTTTAAAGTTGTTAATGAAAATTATAAGGCAACAAACTATTTAGGGTCTGTTGGTCAGGGAGAAGATTCAGTGGTGATATTTGAGCCAGTTAATTTGAATAAAGACTAGTGGTAATTGTCAGATAGTGGTTAAATAAAAAGAAATGGAGTAGAAATTTAAAAAAAATGAAGCAAGGATTAATATGAGTAAGAAAATCACAAAAACAAGTAAAGAAAGGGTGTTAAGGAGGTACAAATAGTTTGGGAAAATTGAAATTAAAATTATAAGGTGTCAAATATTTAGAAAAAAGTCTATCAGGAATATAATAGAAAACTTCAAGAAATTCATAGATGTAGCAAATGACATTTTCTAAACAGAAAACATAATGAACAAATAACAAATATCTGACTTTAAAAAATCACAGAATTATCAAAATAACTAGAAAACATGTAGATTCACATGATAAACCTAGAAAAGAGTCTAGGATATAACAATTTCAAAGTTATTGACTTCCTATTAAACTTTAAAGAAAAAATACTTCACGTTGCTAGTCAAATATGGAAAATGTTTTACATGACTGAACATATATAACTGGGCAGCTAGGCAATGCATAGTAGGGTGTTGAGTCTAGAATCAGGAAGACTCAGATTTCTGAGTTCAAATCTGACCTCAGACACTTTTTAGCTGAGTGATCTTGGGCAAGTCACTTAATCCTGTTTGCTTCAGTTCCTCAGGGAAGGATTTTTTAAAAGCTTCAATTTTTAAAAATTATTTTTAGATATAATTGGAAAAGTATATTTTAAAAAAAAGAAACTGTCAGTTATCATCTTCTCCTTGACACTTTCTTATCTGGATTTTTCCTGACATTATCTGAATGATCCTTCTTTGTCTCCTTTGCCATGTCTTCATCCAATCATACTCCATTACTATGGGTGTCCCCCAGAGCTCTGTCCTGGGTCTTCTTCACTTTTTCCTCTATACTATTTCACTTGATGAGCTCATTAGAATCCAGGGATACAATGATCATCTCTGTGCTTATAATTCTCAAATCTGCTCATCCAACCCTCACTTTTCTGTTCACTTTCATTCAGTCTTATATCTCCAACTGCCTCTTGAACATCAAACACTGGATGCTCTATTGACATATTAAACTACACCATGTAAACTGAATTCATTATCTCTTCTCCCACCCCAACCAAAAAAAAAATCTTCCCCTGACACATTTTTCTCCTTTACTCACCCAAGCTCCAAATCTAGATGTCACCATATTCAATCTGTTGCAAAAGTCTGTTTGTTCTATTAGATTGCATCCTTTGAGAGCAGGGGCTAGTGGTTGTCTTTCTTTGTATCCCCAGCTTTTATCTCAGTGCCTGGCACGTAGTAGAGATTTAGTAAATGCTTACTAACCCACTATCTCACTGACAGTAGTCTTAGCTCTTGCCAGCTCTGCAGTGTGGATACAGGCAGGGCCTTTTTCCTACTTACCAAAAGGAGGAAAATGCCTTCTTCTTTGGAAATATGAGGATGGCATTAGATTCCAGAGCAGATATTCACCGCCCAACCACATATATTCTGCCCTTAATTAAGTGACTACCATGTGCCGAAAACTGTTAGATGAGATACATAATTTTGGTTCTGGCTCTTGTGGAACTTATATTCTAGTAGAAGAGGAAGACACAAACACAGATGCTTATATCATACAATAAATGTATTAGTGAGATGCCAAACAAATATCTGTGAATAGAAGTTCAAGAATAAAGGGTTATTATTTAGGAGGACAGAGGAGAAAGGAGCCAAACAAGGCGTATTGCAGGAGGTAGCATTTTTTGGAAAATAAACGTTTTATTGCTTTTTAAAATATGGTCATTATTTCCTAATGAATGTCATTCCATTCTTTGTATCATCTTCAGTAACAAAGTAGTGTAGTGAAAGATATTGGCCATTTCTAATGTTAACTTGGAAATAACACAGCACTATTAAATAGTCAGAAAAAACCAAGTCTTTAATCAGGATAGGGATAAGTCCAATTTGGCCCTTTACTCAAGAGTTTGGTGCCACAACTTTTTCAGGGTGCAAACCCTGGACTCTGGGGATGTTATGCCTAGGGAGTGCCACAAGGCTAGATGAGGACTCAGAGGAACAAAAGAATTTGGGGAACCTATATACCATTTGGGGAGCCCAGGGGCAGGGAAAGATGATTGACATTGCTATAGCTACAAGGAAAATGGGAGTGTTCAAACTACACTGACAGGATACAATCAAGCTTGGGAAAAGAATCATAACTAGAGGGTGGGTGTAAGAAAAGGGGCTACTTACAATGGATACTAAAGGATCCTTAGCATATGCTTAGTCCCACTCTACTAGAATTGTCATTCCCCAGAGGGTCCCCCACTCAGTCTGAAACTGCTATCTTGGGATTCCCTTCAGGGTAGATTCCCAGGGAACAAGTACAAACTTTGGGGTCTCCACCCTAAAAGCTAGTCCTGAAACTTGGGGTTCATCAGATCCCACTAGGCTACAGTTTTGGGATTCCTAGATTCCATGTTGACACTAATAGCATATACTTCATTTTGAACTTTTAGTTTACCCACTTCTTTACTGAGAGGGAGCAAATATGTTTCATCATTAATCCTCTAAAATTGAAATTAGTCCATTACTGCATTGATTAGAATTCTATCTTTCAGTACTGTTTTAATTTACATTATTGTGGTCATTGTGTATGTTGTTTACCTGCTTTTGTTCATTTCATTTGGCATAACTTAATACAGATTTTCCCATGTTTCTTTGAATTCTTCATGTTTGTTGCTTATTATATTGTTATTATAAGTATTCAGACAGAGGTCAAAAAACTATTCCTGCCCTCGCCTCGTGAGGAATATCATGGAGGGGATTCCAGCCTTTGATGGGAGAGGTTAGGCTAGATCACATATAAGATCTCTCCCAACTTTTAAGAGTCTACTGATTTTTAAAAAAGGCTATGGATATATAACTTTGTTTTTACTGGGATCTACTTATAAATAATAAGGCAATATTTCTGTTGTTGCATGTAATGATCGCTTGGTTCTGCTTGTGACTTTATAATTTCATGTAGGTCTTTCCATGTTTTTTTTTAATTAACCTGCTCCTCATTTCTTATGGCCCAGTAGTATTTCATCACAATCATTTGCCACAACTTATTGACATAAAAATGTTTTTAAATTCCTCTCCTTCCCTTCCATTCTGTAATCCTGGACTAGGAAATATATAAGAATAACTTTAAGACACCAAACAAATCTTAAAGTGTTAGCTATTTTTATTAAGTCAGGGCACCACCCTACTAAATAATTAAATGATTGCTGTGGGTGAGCTCCCATCTTCCTAAAGTAGTAATATTTTTCTAGATTTATTTTCAGGAAATATCTTATGCATATCTGATAATGGCAGTGACAGTGTATTTCTTTTCTCAGGAAAGTCATTGACAAGATGCTTAAATGGTTATCAAAACAATTTTTTTTTTCAGTTAGAATGATGATCTCCCTTTTGGAGATCCCAAGACACTGTAACAGAATCATGAATTAAATATGATCACTAAAAACATCTCTTAAATTATATACAAATTTCAACAGATTTCCATAATAATAAAATGGGTTGGGTTGTTCAACAGAAATCATATTCTCATGATCAAGAGGTCTATCATTCTTTCTTTCTTTGAAAGATTTTTTCCTCTTAGAGTTTGAAAAAGGTGACTTAGGGCATACTTTAATTTAGAGAAAAGGCAACTATAAGTGGGCCATTGTTCAACCAATTTAATATTATTTCACTGTTTTCTAGTGGATAAAAGATAGAACAGGGAAAGAATACACTTGTGTTTTCTTACTTGCTCTGTCACTTAACTGGTTTGGGGTTTTCAAATAATTCACTTCAATTCTTTTGTGCCTCAGTGTCCTATTACTGTATAGTATATATGTTCTCTTCAAGTGTTCTGAAATGAAAACAATGGGTTTAGGGGGTTTCATCAAAACACTTCTATTCTATAAAATGTCTTATTTTTCTCCTATTTGATAGAATTTGGAGGGTATACATACTTTGTCCTCTCAATTAATTTGCTTGGGACAAGTAAATAAAGTAGTTTTTAAAAGGAAATACAGTTAGTAGGAAGGGTGTCAATAACAAATCTATTCTGTCTTTAAGAAGAATGACTAATAGAAGAGGAGTAACTTTGTTTTGTCAACCAGAAGAGAAATTCTGCCCAACAAATAATCAAACATAGCAAAATTGTCTCTTCATTAGTTTGGTCTATTAGTAGCAATTACTCTTTAACGCCCTTCAGTAATTATCTTTTAACTTCCTTCACCCTCACCACCCTCTACCATAAATATTCCTAGGTCTGGCCACCTCAGAATTCCACTTCAAATCACCCACCTAAACCAAACACAGCTGCAGGTAGAGAGCCTGAAATTAAAAAAAAGAAGGGTTAGTGTGGGAGATGAAGAAAGTCTTCGAAAACACTTTGCTATTTTGCTATATTTAAAATATTTCTTTTCACTTGCAAATTATTTATAGAGATGTCTCTCTTTCCTACCTCCAGCTCCTAAAGATTTTGAATGACTTAGAACATGTGTGTAATATAATGAAAATCAACACTTTTCTTACTGTATTCCAAATAAATGTTTATTGAGTAAAGATTAAATGAATGCCATTATTTAGAACTATGAGATTTTAGATCTCAGAAAGATGATCAATTTTGTATTAAATTAGATTTCCAGGACTAAATCTATGATTTTATAAATGCTCTCATTTAATAGACGAGGCAACTGAAGTTTAGAGATTAAGTGACTTTTTTTTCAAGGCTACAGTATAGTGAAAAGTCAGGAATAGAAACTTTAAATTATTTATCACTGTAAAAGTTAATCCTAGTAAGAGAAATAAAGTTAGTTAGAGAAATAAAAGTTCTGTAATCTGTAGGATTAAAGATTTAGAGATGGAAAGGGAGTTCAGCCTTTTAATTTTACTGATGAAGAAAATCTTGCAGAAAATCTCCCATGTAATGAGAGCTACATTGAGAATGTATGTTTGAACCCATTTCCTCTAACTACGAATACATTATTCTTTCCACAATAAACCACAAAAGTTTGTTTCTAAATTTGACTTGAATTTAAAGGGGGGAAAAAACCCCTCAAAACAATACTCAGCACACCCTGGCCAGATTTCTAGTTTTTTCGAAATTGCAAGAACTTGTTTTCATTACAACGGTACAAAATGGTCCATAAAAGGTAGTTTTACTGAATAATTAGCAAAAATTGTCGGATAATCTAGAATCCCTCTGCCCTAAAACGTTGAAACTATACCTTAAAATGGAAAAAAAACCCCCAAAATACATTTTTTTAAAAAAAAAAGGTCAAGTGAGGACGGTAGTGTAAGGGCTCATTGCGCCACCTACTGACACTATTGGGCATCTTCCTTTCTCACGGTTTTTATGCTTCAAATATAGTCGAGTTTCTGAAATGACCTCTTTTAAAGAAGCGTCGGGGGAAATAACTGTGACCTTACGCTTCTGACTTATCTTTTACTTTATTTTGGTGCTGTCCAATTCAGAAGTTTTAAAATACACAATTCACAAAGAATATGCAGATTTCGAGTATTAAGTACGATATTCGAGACTAGAGTCTACAGTGACATGGAATAAATGCAATGCTGACATCAATTGTAGCTGAGGGAGGCTAGTTCTGTTTGTCACCTATATTCTAACAGGATCTATAACTGCTCAGTGAGTCCTGCTTTTTGAATAAATGCACTTAGAAAAGAGTAGTTAAGAAATAAATCTATTTCCTTTTCTCGTTTGGCATTAGAGATTCTTTCTTACTTTCTTCATTCACCAAAAGAATTTATTTTATCAATTAATTTCGCTGCGCATATGGACATGTTAATATAAACAGAATTCACCTAAATCAGACTGCCATTTCTGCTTCGGCTTTCAAAAAGGAGTTTTACCTCCTCCTCACTCGTTTTCTCTGCTGGTGTGCGAATTAACAAACGTTGCTAGATTTTCAGTGTAGAATGATGAAGGTAATTGGGGTCATCTATACAGAAAAGGTGAACCCAGCTCTCAGCGCCTGAAAGGCTTTCTGGCTTACTGTTATTTGTATTTGGGGACTGTAGGGTTGATGCTACCCTGAGTGTGTGGTTACTCTGTTTAGGAAATCAAGCTTCACAGATTCGGCAGGATTTGACTTCTGATATCTTCTGTTTAAGTGCCTAGAGGGTTGGTGTTACAAAAGAACCTCCTACTATGGGTCGAGTTGACACAGACCAGGTGTCTGAGGAAGGCGATTTACCTGCTTTTTTGACACATCAAATGAATAATCTCTGTGCTTGGTATTTAAGAACTTTTGCCTCCATTCCTAAAACGATTAACTGTTGTGTGGGTTTTTGTTTTGTTTGTTAGAAGAATGAATAGGAGCGGAGAAAAGAAGTTGGAGCTAGACATAGGATAGGAAAGTAGAAAGGTGACAAAGAAGAGAGTAAAAGGAAATGTTAGGAAAGAAGGTAGACAGGCAAGGAAGGAAGATCCGTTGGCAGGTGGGGGAGGGAAGTGAAAGAAAGGGGGGGAGGGGGAGAAAAGAGAAAGAAAATTTCTAACAGTTTATACCTTCTGAATTAAAATTATCTCCCGACTCAATAAACTAAAGCCACAAGGTTCTTGCCCACTGAAGTACATAGTAATCGTTCTATGTTACTTTTTGCTAATGGTTATTTTTCTTGTTTAACAACATCCTCCTCCATCCCTCTGTTTCTGGTCCATAGGCAAGATAATACCTGCCAGAAAAATTGATGGGACGCCCTTTAGGGATCCCCTCTGGTGGGAAGTTTGTCACCCATAAGTCTAACCCGATTATTATCCAGAGATGGATTATGTTTACTGTCACCAAAACTCATAGAGATTATAATCCAATTTATATGAATTACATTCAATATTAGCTTTGTCTGCTATTTTGAGCCTCCCAGTTGCCCCATGAGTCCTCAAAGGGCAACTAAGCCAGTTCTGATGCAATCCAACTGGCTGCCAAGGAGAGGGGGGAAAAAAGGACTACAAAAGAAAACAACTTCCCTCCACAGCTCATTGACGTGACGTTTGTCTCCCTCTGTCACCTGGGCATCTTAGTCATTGATCAGTCAACTTAGTTCAGAGATCAGTCAACATCTCAAAGCATTCCCTAAGAGAGTAAGGATCGGTTTCTTTCATTCCTAGATCTCTCTCTGTCTCTTGTCTCTCTCTTCCAGTTCATTGTACTTTTTTTCAACTTTGAACCCAGCACAGGCCCGCGGCTTTTCAATCAGAGGTCTGTTGGAAGAGAGTTGCGATGACTCCCTTATTTGTCAGTCGAGTAAACTGAGGCTCTCAGAAGTTAAATGAGTTGCCTAGCTCACATAGGTAGTAAGAGGAAGAGCCAGGACTTTAAACTCATTTTAGGACAAAGCTTGTTTGGTTTTGTATTCGAAACTCTTAGCACCTAGGTCATTGCCAGGAACACAGCAGGCGCTTAATAAATGTTTACGTAATGACTCCAAATCCAATGCTCTCACTACTGAACCAGTAATCATTATTAGCTTGACGTGAGGTACATGTACATGTATGTGTATGTGTGTTTTAAGTTTATTTTGGAATGAGCTTTTGAATGTTCAGTTGAGCTATTCAAGTACAAAAGCAAACTTTTTTTTTTTTGTCGAAGGCAAACAAACTATTTAGGCTTTTATGAAGTAGCTATCTAACTTCCCTGGGAGAACAAACTTTTCTAGCGAGCCCAGAAAGATCTAAGAGCCCCCATCCCCACTCCCCTTCTTCTCTTGCCCCTCTCTTCCACCCCCCTCTGCTGCAGGGGCTTTCAAGGGGGCTCTACTTTGGCTACATTCCAATACTTTTAATCCGTTTTTTATTGTAAGACCGGAGGTGTTTGCACAGGGGCTGGGATCGCTCCCCCAGCTGCCCAAGACTTTCCTAGTCTTCTAGCCCTCTTCTCTTTTCCTCAATAACCTGTTACTTTAAGTAATGCATTTCAGTTTCTACCGTAGTCGGGCGGGGAGGGCGACTGGGGTTTAGTGTAATTTAGTTACTGTGTTTGATTGGCTCGATTGGGCTCTTTCCCTCTCTCTTTCTCGCTCCCCCCCCCCTCCACCAGTCCCTCCCTCTTTCCCTCTTCAGTCCCTCCCTCTTGCACCGGGTTCTGTGTTTAGTGTCAGTAGCTCTCAGCGCAAGGCGCATGCTCCGAAATCCCAGTCTCAGCCCCTGCTGCTGTTGCTGCTGTTTGGTTGCTTTTGCTTTGGCTGTCGGGGCTCAGTTTAATAAGAGAGAGAGAGAGAAAGAGAGAAGAGAGAGAGAGAGAGACAGACCGGGGAAGGGGAGGGGGGGGGGGAAAGACGGAGAATGTCCGCCATCTACCCTCTTCTCCTGGGCGCACTCTCATTCATATCAGCTTCTTCATGAATTACAGCTGAGAAGGGGAGGGTGGGGGCGGGGGGGAGTCGGGGTACCAAAAAACACCCCAGCAAACCTCCGGGCCCCCAGGCATGGCCAGCTCGGTAAGTACATGCAAAAAAAAATCTTCTTTCCTCCTCCTTCACCCAGCGCTGCTGCTGCTGCTGCCCAGACACCGCTCCGTGGTTCCAATTAGAGAAAGGTTGGTATGGTTTGCAGTATGCTGCTTTTCCCTCTAAATCTCCACTCCCTCCTCTGCACTCCCACCCCCCCATATACTCCTCCACTACCCCCCCTTGCAATTGCAAGAAGCGCGCACACCACACACACATATACGCGCGCGCGCACACACACGAACACACACTCACACACACAGACACACACGCAGACACGGTGGAGGAGGCGAATAATAACTCAGCCATATTTCAGCAGCCGCTGCAGCAGCCGGGAGCAGAGTGTGTACAGTACAGGGCGGACTCTCAGCAGTAGCGGCACCGGAGGCGGGCGCCGCAGTGGCCGCTAGGATGGTGCGTTCTCTCCCGGCGTGTCTGTGACAGCACCGGTGCTCACACGCAACTTTAACCCCATGCATGTGTGTGTGTGTGCAGCGTAACAACGATGGATCTGCCTTACCCCGCCCTCCCACCCTCGTTTTTCTTTTCTCTTTTTTTAATTTAATTTTTTTGGGGGGGTGTGGGGTGGGGAGGCCCTTTGGGTGCTCTTTAGGGTGTCTACGGGGTTCATCTGGGCGGTTTTCGATTCCTGTATGGGGTTCACTGCAACAGGGCACGCTACCTTTTATGCGTAATGTTTGTTTTGGGGAGGGGGTGGTGGCAGGGCGCGTTAAGTTATTAATGCATTGGCGTGTTGTATGCTTTTTGGGTGTGTGTATGTGTGTGTGTGACGACGTCTTATATTTGCTGTCCACGAGTCCTGCAATAAAAAGCCCTGGAGTTTGTGACTTGCCCACTAGCAAAAGATGCCTACAGTTTAAATTCTGCCTGGCACAGCGCTGCACATGTATGCATGTTTGCATGCATGTACTCTCTCAACACATAGATATATACAGACATACACAAAGACTTCATGGGATTGTTCCTTTTACGGGGTTACTTTCTATGAAGGGGTTCCCCAACCCCCATTCTTCCCTGCCACCTGGTCTTATATTGTCTGCAGACTGTTCTCGCCTTGCTTTCTAATTATATTTAATTTGATTCCAATGTGTCTGTTGTTAGGTGTTCTCATCCACCTCTTCCTCCCTACCTCCCCCTTCCATTGGGGGTAACATTCCGTTACAATTAGAGCTCATCTGGAGTGTAGCTGACCTGGTCTCACCTTACTGGGTGTATGTGAAAGACATGAAACGTATGTGTATCTATTTGTGTTTATACGCGTGTGAAACGTGGGTGTGAAGAATACTGTTTTCTTTTGTGTGCATCAAAAAACCCCAAACAAAACAGGCATAATCCTAAAGGTAAAATGGTCCTTCCCCCATTATTCATTATTGTCTCTCTTTCCTCCCTTGCTTCCTCAGTGTGCTGTTCAGGTGAAGCTGGAGCTAGGGCACCGAGCCCAGGTTAGGAAGAAACCCACCGTGGAGGGTTTTACCCACGACTGGATGGTGTTTGTTCGCGGACCCGAGCACAGTAACATTCAGCACTTTGTGGAGAAAGTCGTCTTTCACTTGCATGAAAGCTTTCCTAGGCCAAAAAGAGGTAGGGCTGGAATACAAAGGGGGTGCTGATTTTTTTTTTAAGTATTTGCTTTAAGGGGGAAAACAATTGACTTTGCCAGTGTGATTCTCTTCCCTCCTCCTTCCTTCCCTCCTTCCTTGTATGTTTGCTGAGCTCTCAGACTGGTGTTTGCTGCGGCAGGGAAGCTAGAGGCTCCCAGCCCAGTCTCTCTGGCTTTTCAAAAGTCACCGCATGTAGAGGACCATCAGGTGTACAGTATTTTCTTTTCCAAAGCAAGAATTCGCTAGTCCTCTGGGGTGAGCAGCTTAGGCTGTGGATGGTACAGTCGTTAAGGGCTGGGGGTGGGGCTGGAGAGAATAAATGGTATTCGCGTTTTTCCAGGCCAAAAAAAAAAAAAATTGGGTCTTATTTGTAGTATTTTAAAATTAAAAATGCATCGTGGGTATTTGTTTCTTGTTCAGGTATTCGTGTTCCTCGCACTGATCTTTGCTTTGCAGCACGTTGTGTGAAGGTTGCCACACACTTCTTTTTTCCCTCTCTCTGCTAGGTCTTTCCATTCTTATCTTTATGTCTGAATAAAGGTTTAATATTCCCTGCTCATAGATGGCACTTGGTCCCGCCTAGATACTGAGTGTTTTTTGCGGGTGGGGTCCCGGTGTTAGCTTTAGGGGGAGAGTTTGCCACCAGAGGTTGTTTAGTGAAAATGTTTCTTAAGTTTCAGAAGGAACACTTGCCTTCTGCTTTGAAGGCTTCACCACCTTGCTTCGTTGACTTTTTTTTTTTTTGAGTTTGCATAATTCTGCCTAGTCTGTACTATTTCAAACGCTGTTCTGTGCAGGGCAAGACAGTTTTCAGACAAGACAGTTTGTAATGTTACAGGATATTGGGAAAAGAGGTTTCGGTAACCTCAATTTCATTTTCTTTCACCCTCATGGAAGCTACTGTCTGGTTGTTTTAGTTGGATTAGTGGAGGTAACAGTACCACTACAATAAGGTGCTTTGTTTGTGAGCAGGTTTATTTATCTAAGTAGACACAATGGTTAGTAGTTATCTCTCATTTGATCTGTAATCTTTATTGGCATCTAGAACTCCTGCAGTTCCTTAGAACAACATTATAATAAATCCATTCTGCTTAGAGCTATGTGGGAATTATTGAACATCCAGGCAGTGAATAAAGAAAGGAGAAATGCAGGGTCGAGTGTAGAGGTGGCAGAGGTTGTTTTGATGCGTTTTTTGTTTCTCAAGCTCAAGTGGTGAAGGGCTGGGCTGTGTTTTCTTTTCCTGACTTAGTTTGTAATGCTCTTTTCAAATGGGAGAAGTTGAGTTTGACAGGCTTTGTTTGATGATTAATAAATGAATTACATTTCTAAAACGAGGAATAGGACTTGTTGGTAGGAACTATTTAGGCTGGATTTTGTGTCCAGGAATACCAGAGAAATAATTATCATTTAATTGAACCCTATTTTGGATCTTAAAGTCGTGATGCTGAGGAGACTGTCAGGTCTTAATTACTACACAGGTTTGGATATGATGGCTCTTAGTATCTTTTCTTCTGGGGTTTGTTAGTCACTGCAGTGTTTTTAACAAAAGAAACCATCTACCCCTGAGACTCTTGGTACCTAAGGTTGCCATTATCTGACTGCTATTGACTTTGGATGTTTAAAACAAAAATTCAGTTTATTTAAAGAAATATTTGATGTTTTGGGAGAAAGAGCTTTTTTTTGGGGGGGGCATAAAATATAGCAGTAGAGGTAATTATTTCTATACTGTGACAATGAACAGATTGGCATTCAGAAATCTCAAGATTAAGGATTGTTTTGCACATAGCTCCATCTCTGCTCTAGTGGGTGTGTGGTGTGTGACACTCTCCCTTTATTTCCTATACTTAATGATTTTCTGTCCAGCCTGAGGGAACATGACTCTGCAGCTCAGACCTGGGAATTGTTGCTAGGTGTGGTGTGCTGCTTGTTTAACAGTAGGACAATTTCTGGTGTTTAGAGGGTGAGATGTCTGATTGTTGGTAGGATATACTTTTGTGTATTCTCAGGTGTGGAATAACTTTTATTTTATTTCTTTAAAAAATAGGGTCATGTAAGTCATTGTTTTAAAATGTTTATTTTTTAGATTTTTATTTGTATGTGTGTTTTCCATGATGTGACAAGTGCTGGGAAAAATGCCAGCTTACATAGCCTGGGAGAGACCTTGTCATATTGTAATTACACATGACTCAGATTGCAAGGGAACATTTCTCTGTTCATTGGAACAGTTGTAAGTTCAAGCAACACCAAACATGCCACTCATTCCTGTGACTGATTTCAGTTTATTGAAACACGACAATTTCAAAATGACAACAATGATAATAGAACAGGCATACCAGAAATTTCTTAATCTACTCCTGCCCTTTTACAGCCCTAAATCGTAATGGCATGATCAAATCTCATTAATGAGGGAGATGCCAATCTGAAAGTGAAAAATCATGAATGGATTTGAAGTAAATGGTTAAAAAAACCCTTTCAAGTGGTACATATTATAAAAATGAATGCTAATAGATAATATAAAAAAAGTTGTGAAAAATTATTGTATATAATATGGCACATCGCAGATACATTAAGTATCACCCATACTTGTCAGTATCATATAAATAAGAACACAGAGATCTTTAAATATAAAAGAATGAAATGCTAGACCTGTAAATTGGTTTAGTCATTAATTTATTGTTTTGAAAAACCTGCTGATTCTAGTAGTTCCGAAAAAGCCGATTTCCTTTTACTTGAGAGCACGCTCCTGAGACTTTATAGAGGAAGAAATTAGAACACTTTGAACTTTTTACTTAATTGGAATTACATATCCCTTTTCTGAGTTTTGATTTGGAGGGATTCAAATGAATGAAGTAGTAAAACTTCTACTAATACACGTGCAGGAGACCTGCATTTGGAAACTTCTTATGGTCAGTTTATCAGTTAAAGCCCTAGAGTCTGAGAGAATGAAGTTGTCTGGGATCTAGAGCATCTACTGTTAAAAGGATTAGGCAGGTGGTAATGTCATTTTAAAAACTACTTAGTTGTAAAAAAAAATAAAATAAAAGCTCCATGCTTATTTATTTGAACTAGATTTATAATAGTCTACTCTGACCACGTATAAGGCATATCTGCAGTGTTTCATGTTAAATATTAATGCCTTCATTTTCAGTAAGATGTGAATTTGAGTGAACTTTCTAATTATAGCTATTTCTAGCATTGCAATCTGTTCAGTTGACATTTATGATATTAAATCTGTTGCTTATTATTTTCTGTAAGCTAATTTGATGACTAGTAGTATAATTCTGTAAGCTAATTTGACTACTAGTATAATTTGATGGCTTTCCAGTTGAAGCCAGATCCCTTTTGGGGGGTTGGATTCAGGGAAAGAGAGAGATAGAAAAGTATAAAATACAATAAATGTAAGCCTAGAAGCTGTACTTTGATTTATCATTCTCTAATCCCGACTTAATCTTTAATGTTAAACTATATGCTAAATCATTTTGGCAATTTTTTACAAAGCACCTGGGGTAGGGTGTGTGTGTGTGTGTGTGTGTGTGTGTGTGTGTGTGTGTGTGTGTGAAACCTTTTTAAGATATGTATATTCCTATTGTTCCATGTTGTCCTAAGTAAGGTTTTTGAAAAACTTTGCTTGTAAGAAAGTAATCATCTGTAATAATTGGCATTTGAAATGAGAACTATTGCTTTTTCCAGACACTTAAAAAGTAAAATTATGCTATGGCAAAGACTTGGTTTTGAATCATTGATTCATATATGTTGGTCTTAATTTTATCTTTGAACATCATATAATGGGCTTCCTTGTGGTCTGTAGGATTGAATCTGTGCAATGCTGGTTTATTGCCTTTTCCCCTTCCATGAAAGGCTAATCACACAAAAGAAAGGCATCTCATTTTGTCCACTATAATATTATGACTTTCATAGACTGACGGGATCATTATTTCTCCTTTTGATAACCTTGCCATGTAAATAGATATTACTGTGCACTTTATTTGTGTGTGTGTGGTTGGGGAGAATGCTCCATGACCATTGATCTCTTTTTTTTCCCTCTAGTCATTTACCATAGTATTCATTCCCTTGCATGTATACGTTTGTCAGTGTGAATTGGAATATTTGTTTTTTTGTGTTTACCTGTCAATGTATTCAGGATAGAAATAGCTAGTGGGATGGTGATGAGGCAGGACCACACAGGGAAATATCTTAGGGTTTAAGTATGCCAATTACACAAATAGGAAGAAAATTTTAATTTAAAAATTTTCCTGCCATTCATTAAACATTAGAAATATGTCTGGTCTTAGAATTATGGTGCTTTGCATTGCCCTTTATAAAAAGTTTTCCTTTCCTATGTTGCACTTTTCTTTGCACTATTTACAATCTTCTCATCTATCTGACTGATGTCTACCTCCCCACTATGTAGAATGAAAGACTCATTCTTTACCTGAGATTCTTAGAAATGTCAGAATTATTTAAAATGTTAGTTACCTTGTAGCCTGAACTACATTCCTTCCTTCCTAACTCTCATTTTACTACCGCAATGCTTTATATTTAGTTTCAAGTGCTACTGTATGTTCTAAATTATCCAGCATCCTTTTTTCTACTTCTTCAGGTTACTTATGCTTTAAGTATTAGGGAGAATATAGTTTACCCAATGGCTGTATATTTCCCAAAGAAAAGTAATCTATATTTTTATTTAGTTTTAAACCCAAGCTGTGGATGCAAAAAACATTTTATTTTAGCTCTTATGATAAAGGAAAATAGGGAAACTAGTACCAATTAAAACCAAGATTTGGCAGATAGTATATAGAATTTCAAAATAGTTTTGAATTTTGTGCTGCTTCTTATTATCTGAGTGACCTTGGGCAAGTCACTTAACTGCTTTATGCCTTAGTTTCCTCCCTTCTTAAATAAGAGAATTGACTTAGGTGACCTTTGGAGTAGCTTCCTGTTCTAAGGCTATGATCTTTGGTCTTGTGAACTAGAAGAAATTCACTGCTTTATTACTAGAAATAATGTAATGTTTCTTTCATATTTCCAACCCAAGTTATTAAACTCTAAATTTTTTGAAAGGCATCAAAGTCTTTGATAGACCTTGTTTATGCTATAACTAATTAGCGTCCAGGGACCATTTGAGTATAGTGTTTATTCAGTCAAAAAAATGCCTATTGAGTGTGTAAGTCATATAAGGTACTTATGGTTGCTGGGTGTGCTCTACAAAGGAGACAGGGATCTACCCCTGAAGCTTACATATTATACTTGGAAAGGCAGTGAGCACATCAAATATGAATGCCCATGAAAAGGTTAAATCACTGCCCAAAAACTTTTCAGACTTGAAGTAGGAATTAACCTGGAAGAACAATTAGGACCTTCAACAGAAGATAGTACATTTTGCATTCTTCCCTCCCCTTCCTCTGTACCTGGTTTGGTTGGATGAAGAACATTGCTTTATGTATCAAGAGTTCAAATGAAATGACTCTTTTCAAGAGCTGTTTCCGATCACTTCAGCTTCTCAGCTCTCAAGCCCTCAAATTACTTTGTATACACATTATAAGTATTTTGTACTAAGTGTACATATTGTTTCTGAGATAGAATGTAAATTCCTTGATGAGAGGAGATTTCTTTTTTTCATTTCCTTTGTATCCTCGACTGAGGTTTGGGTATGTAATGTGGTACTTAATAAAGGTCGATTGATTAATTGATAGATGTATGATTACTTTCCAAACTCAAAGCTCTGGAAAAAGATCATGTTTTTCATCAGTGTTGAAAATTGTGAAATTTATTTTAAATCATTTTCAGAGGTGAGGAAGGAAAGAAAAAGTTAATCTATGGTATTTTGAATGTTTAACTGTGGGTAAAATATGATGCTGAACTAAACTTTAAGTCACCCTCCAGGATTACACTATCTACTGTAACCAGTCTGGTGGGAAACCAAAACAACCTTGTAGTTAAATTAAGTCTAATAGAAGTGATGAAAATGGGTGAACCACGGGGTTTGGTTAACATGCAGTAACAATGTTATTGTGAAAAAGATGCTCCTTAAGGTCTGTTCCAGGTTGAGTTCATATCATTATGATTTAAATGATGCTGATAAGGATAACCTAATGTACTGATTCTGCTTATCCAACAAGATATTGACTGTTTTGAAGGAGTAGAGAGACATTTTGGTCAAGAGAAGGAGAAATCTGGTTCTGTACTAGTTGAAACTCGCATTCCTTCTTTTTCTTGATTTTAACCTGAATATTGAAACATAGAATGTTGCCCTTTTATGTGTAATTTCTCAGTTGCTTTAAAAAATATCTGTGATAAGTATGTAGCATTATTATTTTTATGGCTTACCACTTCAGCTACTACTTAGCTATGTGTTGCTATTTCTTAGTTTTATTCTGATTATATTACAAGAAAGATCTGCCACTGACTAGCTATTGGATGTTGTTCCACTAAACCATTCTATGTCTTGGTCTGTTCATCTATAAAATGAGGATGCTGGGCAATGAATTCTAGGGTCCTTTCCACCTGTGGTTCTAGTTTCTGATCATTCGTGTGCTTTTAGTCATCCGTTGATGTTTTTGATGTGGGTTTTCAAAGAAAAAGCCTGGAATTTATGTGAATTAACTGTTTCTTAACTGTTAGCAACTAACACAGAATTCACTTGGGCATAAAATTAAATGAACTGGGATTTTCAGCTTGTAACTCCTTCAGAGATGTCAGGAACTTAAACATGAGATTACATCGGAAGTCTGTTCATGCCTAGTATTTGCACATAGGATCACAGTCACAGAATCTTGGGGCCAGAAGGAAACTCCAAAGTTGTCTAATTGAATTTCCTAAATAAACCAAGAAACTCTTTTGGGGTATATTCAGTCATTCAAATTTTTTTGCTTGTGGGGCTCATTTGTTGAGTCTAATTAGAATTATAAGCAGAAGTCAAATATGTGTGTATTTACACACATATATGTATCTATGTACACACACATGTATTTCATTACTGAAACTTTTTCCATCTTGAAGTGAATATATTATCTAAACAAAACTTATTACTTTTTTCATAGTTCTTTAAATCTTTTTTTTTTTAAACCCTTACCTTCTGTCTTGGAATCAATACTGTGTATTGGCTCCAAGGCAGAAGAGTGGTAAGGGCTAGGCAATGGGGGTCAAGTGACTTGCCCAGGGTCACACAGCTGGGAAGTGTCTAAGGCCAGATTTGAACCTAAGACCTCCCGTCTCTAGGCCTGGCTCTCAATCCACTGAGCTACCCAGCTGCCCCCTTCTTTAAATCTTAAAGGAAAGATAATATTTGTATGAATTATGTGTCTTTGTAGTACTGATCACAGTCCTTTTATGAAGGATAATAATTCACTTAGGTATTTTTCCTTGCCAAAGGTAGAATGTCTTGTAATTTTTTTTAATTACCAATAACAGCAATAGCTTGTAGGGGTAATTTATGACTTGTTCATATTGTCTGTAAACCCAAATTTAGACTACATTCTACCTTTTAATCTAGTACCTATCGTTTTAGCTGTCTGATTATGCTAGATAACTATTAGTTTGGAATATTTAAAAATACAGCCTTATTGTGGTCTTTTTATCAACCACACCTTCCCCCCTTCATTAATGTGAGTTGCTGAATAATGAAAGCCTTCTTTGTTTTGAAAAAAAAAAAAAACAAAAAACTTCTCTATTTTTCTAAGATTTTCCCTTGCTTTTGATTTTTCCCTTCCTGATGTATTACTAGCAGCTGTTCCAAGGTGACTGCTCATGAAGATAAGAGTTGGTGTTGGGATTTGGTTGTTTTTAGTGAGGTAGGGAACTTCCAAAAAACATGTATGTGGCCAAATTCTGTCTATACCATTTGGTGTTTTGACTGTTGGCTTCTTTTGTTGCTGGCCCTTGAATATGTGGGTGCAAATGAAGTAGCTGACTTGTAAACTTCATGAAAAGCTATAATATGGTATAACAGCAAAATCAAAGCCCAATTCTCAGATTTACTTGCCTGGGTGTAGGTGAAAGTACTGAAGTTATCTGTGTCTTGTTAGAATTGCCTTTCATACCACCTGGGATTTCAATGATAACATTTGGAATTCTGTTGCAATATCTCAATTAAGTACAGATCTCCTTTTTTTTTTTTTTGGAAATGATTGCTGCATATAATTTAAAGTAAGATACTGTAAGTTAGAAAAAAACATGCTTTCATATTGAGATGCAAGCAAAAAATAAGAGTAGAATTGCTGAACTGATTTTTAGTTTTTCTGCCCACCTCCCACTATCTGTCCAACGTGCATTATTTATTATGTAACACTCAGTTTCTTCTATATTCCTGGCAGTTGACTACATGATATGTAAATAAACTCCATGTGAAATTTATAGAAAAGATCTTGTTGGCTACCATGGGACCATTTTTTCTAAGTGTGTTAAAGCTTAATTAACAGCTGTTGATCTTTGCATTTCTGCCCTTTCTGCATACCCATTTTGTTACTATTCTTTTGTGGGTTTTAAAAATTAGGTAACATTTTACGGATGCAGAAAGTTTGCTTGCTTTGGATCTAATGAAAAATAGCTTTTAAATATATATAGAGAGAATGGATTTCTTGCTTTGATACAATAAAGCATATTTGTCTAGATTTCATATCAGTAGGATTGTGTTTTTGAGTTTTATTTATTCCTAAAGTTGACAGCTAGGGACATGGAAATGTTAGCTAAAATTTTAATAGTTAGTTATTAATTTGATTTTGTTTTAAAAATAGAGTTCTGCTTTTTCTAATACCCAGAGCATTCACTTTTAAATTATGTGTTGGAAGTGGGTAGAAGATGACATTGAAAATCTTAAGATCTCTGGCACCCACACCTCATTTGTCAGTAGATTAAATCCACCTAAACTTTTCTTACAAAAGCTTCCAGAAATTAGCTGATTGATTACAAATTCACCTGTTCTAGAGATGAACAGTGAAATAAATAAGGAAAAATTTGATAGCAGCAAGGGACAAGTGGAAATAAAGGACATGCATAACCTTCAAACTCCATAATTAGCTCTTCATTAATTAAGAATTGACCATCTTCTGGTTCTCCATCACCCAATACTTTTTACGATAAGGTGTTTGCATTTCTTCTGTAACTGGCCTTTTGGATCTGTGTTATCTTTTAAAGTTAGTTAGAACTGTCCTGTTATCTCTTGAGTACTCTGTTCAGTGGATATTTGTTCCAGAATTCGAATGGAAATTACTTAACAATATGTTCTACTGCTCACTTGCAAAGTACTCAAGCACTATTTAAAATATATATATTTTTCAATAGAGAATGATTGTAGTTAGCTTTAAGGCATGCTTTTTGATAAAGAAAAGTTTCTGTCTGCCTGGAGTATCTGAAATGCCTTTACAGGAATCTTTGACTTCCGTCACGTCACCTGGAACATGACTGAGACACTTAAAAGACTGAATGTTAGGAAATAAGAATCTTGCCCTCGTTTTTTGATTGTCATATATACATATCTACATCTATAATTTTTATTGTATACATGACTTCTCTTTAACAATTTTTTAAAGGAAAACGATTGTGTTTTTTTTTACATTGATTTAGAATATTCTGCTGAATTTGCTTTGACTGGGATTGTTAGTCTTCTTGTAGTTTTTAAATATATCCAATTTAATCCCTTTGAAGCTGTGTTGTGAGTTGGGTGCAGGTGCACTGTTAGAAATATATACAAGGATCTTTTTGCTAGATTATCT
This sequence comes from Monodelphis domestica, assembly GCF_027887165.1. Classification (NCBI taxonomy): domain Eukaryota; kingdom Metazoa; phylum Chordata; class Mammalia; order Didelphimorphia; family Didelphidae; genus Monodelphis; species Monodelphis domestica. The sequence continues at coordinate 256,481,684 of NC_077233.1, forward strand.
TTATTTTACAGTAAAAGTAATCCCTGATGGGGACATGAGTAATATGTAGAACTTCATCTGTCTCTGAGAAGCATTTTAATTTATTTCATGTATCTTAAATGAAGACTATATTTGAATGTTTTCCTGAAATACTTTATTGTGGTTCATAACTGTAATTAATTTTCAAAGGGAGAAATATCTAGCATTGTGTTCATGGTATATTTGTTTTCCTTATCCTGTAAATGGAACGTTATAGTGCCAAAAAGTGCTGAAGTTCACAAGATATTGGAAGATTGAGTGCAATTGTAACTTTAAAAACCTTTGAGTTGAGAGGCAGTTGGTCTTAGTGGAGAGAGTATGCTGACTATAGAAGTCAGGAACACCTTGGTTTAGGTCTTTCAGACACACTAGCTTTGCCACTCTGGGCAGGTCAATTAACTCCTTAGTACTCTAAAGCAACTTTCTTAAAGGTAGAAGTTGCAAAGAAATGCTGACCTGTATTGATAGAGGAAGTTCCCTCACCTGAGAATTCCCTGTGCTAGTACAATCACAGGTGTCTAGTCCTTTTCCTCTCCACCCCTCTCCCCAGTCTAAAAATTTTGAGACTTAATGTTTGACTCATATTGCTTTGAAACTTTTTGATATGTCTTTGATATTTCATTTTTTCAGTTGTCTGTTGAAAGACATCTCTTATCTTCGGAAATTTACCAGAAAGAAATTTTACATAGTCCAAGTTACTAATACAGGATGGATGGCACCTGTGTTCTGAATCCTGCAATTTCCCTGTCTAATGTGATTTGCTTTTGCTGTATCATGCATTTTAAATCCTGAAATGATAGCTATTGATGCTGGAGGCACGAATAACTAGTAACATTCATTTTGATTCATAATTGTATATTTGCTTTTTGACTATGGGAAGATACTTTTATTGGGTGAAATTGTGCTTATTATTTTGTTTTCCATATATGGAAATTTTAGGGTTAATGCTGATGGCATTTACCTTTAAATGTATAATTTTGAGAAAGCCAATTATCAACCGAAAACTTTGCAATATAATCGATTGCAGGCAGGAGAAGAATAGTTTCTGTTATTGGAGAGTTTAAACATTCAGTTTACAGAAGATATTTTAATGTTAAGTGCCTGAGTGAGGTAGTTATTGGGTTTACGAAATAGAAGAAAAACAGAACTATTTTTGAAATGAAAATGAATTCTTCATTTTATTCAGTGAATATGATAAAGCAGGTAGGATGAATTTCCCTTAAACACAGCAAAACACAAAAGTGATTTTCGTGAAATAAGTGGTTGGATGAGATGACCTAAGGGCTTTTCCAATTTCAAAGTCAATGATTTATTTTATGATTCCATGATCTATGGAAAACTACCCTTTTCCTGCTTAAGTATTTAAAAGTATGTGAACTATGATGTAATTCCTCATGCTGGCTACATATTGAAACAGTGAAAATAGAGAGGAATAGTTTTGTGAGAGTAGGTATAATATCATTAGAAGAGAATCACAAATTGTATTTTAGCAGTCTGATTGAATATACATATAAAAAAAGTTCAAAATTTTACCAAAAACTTTGTCTCTGGGCATCTCTTGATCAATTATGTATTTTTTATTCACTAACTATTATTTAATAACTTTTGAATACTTCATAAACTGTTATTTAATAACTATTATTAATGATTTAAATGGAAATGGCAAAAGAAGTTCTTTTTGCTACCAATTACAGGTAGTAGTATTATATTCAGGGGTTACTCAGAGGATGATCAGTTTTATAAAACTTTACTTTTTTTCCTTTGGTGTTACCTTTAAATTGTAGGTTCATTAGTTAGTAAGAAACTGTTTATTAAATTGGTTTTGTGTTCTCCAAGATAGAAAATGTTTTTGAATGAGAATAAAACAAAGTATCACTGTTATTCAACATGGTGAACTGATTGCTTTAATTTTAAATTGATTGTTTTTTAATATATTGTTTAGAAATCTAGAAAGCTTAAACTTCAGGGCTGAAACAACATGAGTTGGAACTTCATGTTATAAGCTTAGGATATTGGATTCTGAAAATAGGATATGTTCCTAGAATATAACTGTCTTCAAAATTTGTGGCAAATCTAAACATTATATGTAAAATAGTTTTATCATAGAAATAAGCAAAATTACTTTAACAAGCATATATATGTATGTGTGTTTACACACATATACTCAAAACAAAAAGTACTACATATATGTATGTATGTATAGTGGAAGCATATTTCCTTAGTGAAAGGGGGCCTAAAGTACAAGGTGTTCTGTACTTTTAGACTTGTAAATAACTCAAGGCTTTCTTTATGTTATTGTAAAAAAAGACATTATTTTTGCTTTGGCATGCTTAAAAACGAAAGGGCAAATGATCCAAAAAGAATAATCTTGAAATTCAATAGCAAGAAAGCTACTTGACATTGTGGGCTAGAGGCCAGCAAACATAGGGCTTTCATTGAGTGTGGGCTATGGGCAGGCTTAGATTTAAAGAGACAGGGAGCTATATCCTAGAAGAGAAAAGTGTCTTGTATTAGTTTGTTTATTTGGAGGAAAAAAATAGATGTATAAGTTTTCCCTTGAGAGTCTTTGCGGGATTAACCTTTTAATGTACTAGAAGACACTGGGGGAATTTTGCTAACTCCTGCATCCCTGATCATCATCTTTTTTTTTTGTGAAGTTTAGTGCAAAGTAGAATTAAAAAACATAAAAACTTCTCAAAAACGTGGTAACTAGCTAATGTATAGTTTTATATAAAATTTTCTGAAACCCAGTCTATATATAGAAAGAAAAAAAGCATCTATAAATTTCTATGTGTCCATACTCTTGTCCAATATGAATTTTGAAGTGCCTACTATGTTCCTCAGGGAAAATCTTGGTCAAATAGTTTTTTTAAAAAAATTGAAATACTTGGGCTCCAAATTCTCTCTATCTAGGTCATCATTTTCTATTTGTCTTAAATCTCCATGGGGGCAAAAACTAGTGCCTTCTTGTTGGCCATGTGCTGTGAGAACTAGGATTTGTGTGTAATTTAAGATTATGCACTAGTTAAATTCGTGCATGAGGTATGCAGTAGACAATTTAGTGTAATTTAATTTCCTCCACTTTTTAAAAAAAGAAAATCATTATATGGCAGTAAAAGAATTTTTGGAGTAAGTTCTCAAAGCTAAAGAATATTAACTCTGAATTTGAAATTTATTTTTAAGATTATGCATGTGACAAAACTTCCTATTTGGTGATGTTACAATTCACCAGACATTGACTAGGTGCTCATTGTGTTCCATTTAAGTATAATTTCTACTAATCATGATTCCAAATAATTTTGGCTATATTTATTTTTTTGTTGCCATTTTTCACTTCTTAGTGAAAAACTAAAAGAAAAAATCAAAAATTAAACTAAAAACACCCAACAAAATTAATGAAAGCAAATAAAATTTCCTAAATATTTGAGTTTTCTTAATTGAGGGTTAACTTAAATCACATTCTTAACATCTGAGGTAGTGTTGAAAGCACAGACTTAGTTGTATCTACTTCTTCAGTTCCCCACACCTTTGCATGGCACATAATAGGACTTCATGGTAGCATTACTTGACTACAATCATAGTTTTGATGTTTTTTTTAATAGTATGGAATATGTTTGACTATATTGGAAACATAGCCTTACCCAAAAAAGTGGAGGCAGTTGGAATCCTATTAACTCTTAAATCACTTAATTTAAAACTAATTTGGGGGTTGTTCTAGCACTAATCTTGTCATGGATCAAATGGGAAATAATGTACAACTAAGGGTCTTAATCCCTGGCTACTTTGGTTATTTTGCCTTTTCATATTTACTGATTCCCCCCCCCCCCCCCACTCACTATCCTTTATCATCCTTATTGTTCAGAAAATTAATCTATGGGTAAAATACTTTATACTGAAAAAGAACAAAGCTTTTTTGTTTGTTATTTCTCATCATTTATTTGCCCTTCTCATCTATTAGATCTTACCTAGAGCATCTTAATAGTATAATGAATTATTGTTTTTGTTATTTAAAAGCATCAAAGACTTATTGCTAGTTTTAGTTGGGAAATTGGAATCTTAGAGTAATTTGATTGGGTTCATTAAAAAAATTTTTTTTTGTCCAGCAGTTTTGGGGAATACACAAAGTGGGATGAGTTCTGTAGCTTTCCATATGAATTCTGGCTTAATAATTGGTATCTAACAAAAAATAAATGTATGTCGCTTTATTTTTTAGCCTAATGCCTTTTCTTGGGTAGCTAAAAAGTTTCCTATTGATTCATAGTTTTTGTAAGTTGCTTTTTTTTAATAGTACAGATTGTCCAAAATCTGGACTTTTTCTAGTGTGGCCAGCCCCTCAGCAATCAAGAAAGTGATTATGAAGCCTATATGTGTGAATAAAAAGTTAATAGTTGGCAAATATTAGATTGTCAAATAAATAGACTAGCTATGGAATAATTTTGTTTTTATTTTCCATTCCTTTGGTTGAAAATTAAATGGAAACGATCTGGTTACTAAAGACCAACACTGTATTAGATCACTTAAACTTTTGGTACTATAAAGGCAAAGTTAAACAGCTGCTCTAGATTTTATCAGTGCCTTTGCAAAATGTGTTTGACCCTATTAGTTTTAAGTGCTAGTATTTCTATTTTTGTGGAGATATTCACTGGGTTAGACATGATTCTTTTTATAATATTGGTTTGTACTGCTGATTTGCAGGAAGTGATATAGCAGAAAATGAGTACTTGAATATTTCTTTGTGGCTCCAAATCTTAGAATGTGACAATTTCAGAATTTTTTACTTTTACATGTGCTTATATTTCAAAACTTCTGCTGAAGATGGGATGTTATCCTGGAGATTTGTTTGATAACCTTCTGAAGATATTTGCATAATTTAAAAAATTGTTTATGTATAAAGTCCTTGATGACTGACTACTTAACATAGTAATTATCTTGACCATTTAATAAGTGGAAAGGAAATACTAATCCATTGACTTAAAAATCTAGTAATTAAAGTTTATCTACCTTGAAAAATAGATGAAGTAAAATATCAAGGCTATGTAGTTTGTATCATGTAAAAGTTTTCACTATGAATCAAAGTTCAGTGAGCAAAAAAAATCCTTTCTTTTTAAGGCTGTAGGAGATGAGATTTTGGAATTCACAATTTTGTGATTAGATCAGTGTGTTTGCCTCAAGGCTTCAGTCATTACTGCAAATTTCTGTTTCTCTGTTTGAAAATAATACTACTTAAAAATTATATCTGGCCTTGGAATAGTCATATGAAAACTAGTGAAGCAAATTACAAGTAGTTAAGCTTTCGTGCAATCAAGACGCTGAAGATAAATTACAATGTTTTAAAGAGAAAATTCAACGTCATTTTGCATAAAAGTTTAGTGGTTTATTCATTAATCTAAAATAACTGGCTTATAAATACTTTATCAGTGATAAAACTGCTCAGCATGTAAAATGAGGAGTAGAAGAGCACAAAGGCTTATTGCAAATTAAGGGCACAATGAGTACTAACGGACTTTCCAGCCATCTCCAGCTGTGAGATTATTATAGTTTTTGCAAACCCTTTTCTCTCAAAACTAAATCAAGAATGGTAGACTCCTGATAAAAAGAAGTGTATAAAAGCCTAACTAATCCTTAGATGAGTTACTTCAAACGTGCCAAGATAGAATAAAGTCAGTTAATAGCATGGATTAAAGGTTACTCTGTATGCATTTTTATCACTCGTGTTTAGAATTTTGTTGTATGTCAATGCATTTAGTTGATCTTATTTCCTAAGGAAAAAAAGAGAGGAAATAAAATTAAATGTGAGGGATTACACAATCATATTATGGAGAAATTTAGGGCCTGTTTGGCCTGCCAGTTTTGACTATAAGGAGAGGGGAAAAAACTATATACAATTGAGCAAAGAGTTCTGGACAAATGGCTCTAATTTTTTTGAAATGTCTACTTTTTGGAAAAAGAGAATGATTGTGAATAATTTTGCCCAGCTATCGTCAATCTACATCTACAAATCCATTCATTAGTTGGGGTTTTCAGAATCAGGGCCTTTTGGTATTTGATATGCATGCATAGTTGCAGTCTAGGGGAGAGGGAAGAGATCCAGAAATGAAACTGGAATTAACATGAAAAACACCTACTGTAACCTTTGGAAGATTATATTCTGGGTTTCTTTTGGCAGAAATTCTTTCTTACTCCTGCAGTGAAGTAAAAGGGAACATGTGGGGTAAGATGGGGGAATTTAAGTATTCTTTATTGTTCCTTCATATAGCCCAAAGGATGAGTTCTCCCATGTGAAAGGCTAGGTTATATTGTCTCACTGCTCGCTCAGGGATTAAGTATTCACTACCTGCTTTTATCTTTTGGAATAGTTTTTCCATTAAAACTGGCATTTTATAATGGAGCTGCCAGCAGTATTGTAGTAAGGAAAATGATTTGGCTTCTTGCCATTGGCAGGAGAGGGGGGAAAACCTGAGAAAATATCTGCCACTCTTACTATATTTTAGTGGCTATATGTAGCCTTTATGCTATTTTTGTACATGAAAACTTTGGATAGTGGGAGATATTTGGATAGAAGGGGGATACCTCCTCCCCCCCCCCCCCCCCCAGTGGCTAGCTCAAATGATGTGCCATATTGTGAGTTTCCAGAGGCTAGACTGGAAATATACTTTATCATCCTAACTGTCATGGTTGTGTATCTCAATCATCATTTCTTTCCTGTAAAAAATACTAGGCATGTGTGCAAGAATGCCTCTATGTTGATGTAGACGGTCAACTAGCCTTTATTAAAACATGGTCTATGTGCCAGGCACTGTGCTGAGCTGATGTAACATAGATACAAACATAAATAGGATGTGGCTCTAAAGTAGTAGGACAGGTTTCTGTAAGTTAGACAAGAATCATCTTTCCCCACCCCCACCACAAACAAAATCATTTTCTTTGCTTTCGGGTCACATCCTGCTCAGATCCATTTGAAGGCTGATTTTCAGGACACCATTGTACAGTGGTAAAGCTCTAGCACGAATGAGTTTTAGGGTACCGAAGAAAGGAAATTTACATGGGATACCTACAATATAATCATTTGCGTATCTAGAGAGCAGATTTGAGTGTAAAACAAAAGATTCCAGTGAATGCAGAATAATTTTGAGAGTGAGGTGGACCCAGGAACCTGATAGGAGGAGAAGGAAAGAGAAATTTGGGGTGGCCCAAATTTCTGAAGCCATCCAAAGAACTCGCAGAATGAGGATTTTCCTTATGGCGAAAGCCCTACCACTATGTTACAGATCGGTTTGACTTGTGTAACTGTGTCTGTTACAGGGGCTGGAACATTTTATCTTCTGTGTGTTTCTGTGGAAGTTGTTTTTTAGTAGTGCCCCAAGAGAAGTACTGGAGGACCGCTTTGAAGCCCTGCAGACAAGTTGGGATATCAAAGGACTATGGAATTCAGCAGTCATTGTTTTATGACTTGCCAGGAATCAGACCTATTTGTATAGGTAGCACACAAAATAGCTGTGATTTGACAATTTGGTGCTATTTATACCCACCATAAAAAGAGAAAAGAAAAAGTTAAAGGGGGAATTTTGGAAACAGGAACTAAGCTGTAAATGCAAATTGCTTCACCATTTTCTCAAAGGAACAAAAAGGAAAGGGGGTTTAGGAAGCTTTTTATTAAAGTTAGGTTACCCAGGACCTGCCTGCTTTCAGGATAGAGAATATTATATTCCCATTGAAATGTACATTTTCTGTTTGTTTTTTTTCAAGAAAAATATTTGAGTCTCCCCCTTAACTGTTTAAGTAGTTGTTTGAAGACAAAAAAAAAATAGCTAAGAAGAAAAAGTGACAATGCATAGGTTCAAATGAAATCTTAATAGACACATAAATAAAGTTTTGGAAATGACAATATTTTCTTTCCAAATAAAAGTTGTCAGTTGTTAACAAACTATGAAAAACTTTACTTTGGGGAGGAGTTATATTTGACCCAGTGAATTTTCTTAGGGTTTTTTTGTTGTTGTTGTTGTTGCATGTAACACGGAAAGGAAAGTTTTAGTAGTATTATCCCTTTTTTGGATCCTAGGAATATATATTTTAAAAGTAAAATGGAAATTCCTATTACTCTGACAACCTCCTCAGATATGCATTCTGCACTTAAAGTGAACACTTTGTGGAGCACACATTTCTTTGAGAGAAGCTCACTGGAAAGTTTATAGTATGCCGTTTTCCAGACATTTGGAGTTTTTCAATTGTTTTACTCATTTGCATATACAGAGTTTGCAGTATAGGACTTAGGTGTGAACATTTAAAAGTTAGTATGTAAAAGTCTTTGTGTATATGTGTATGTATATGCTTACATGCCCATACACACATAAATCCACTTTTTTTAAGGATTGCTGAGCCTTTGGAGTAATTGTCTAAAGTTGAATATAGCTGAAAAGACTGCTTTAGAGCAGAGGTTCTTAGAGAACTCTTGTTTGCAAATTAGTGTGTAGGAGCTTGTTTCTTGTGTATTTTATTCTATTCCTTTTTTTTTTAACCGTTAAGTCTTAGAATTAATACTGTATATTGATTCTAAGGCAAAAGAATTAAAAGGGCTAGGCAATGAGGGTTAAGTAACTTATCCACACACAGCTGGGAAGTGTCGGAGCTCAGATTTGAACCAAGACCTCCCATCTCTGGACTTGGATCTCAATCCACTGAGCCACCCAGCTGCCTTGTCTATTTCTTTTAAAGGAATTTTCTGAGTCCATAGGCTTGACCAGATTGCCCAAGAGAGGTTTTTAAAACAAAAAAGGTAAAAAAAAAACCACCCAAAACACCTGCTATAGAACATCATCTTTAAAATAGTTTATTATAAATGCATCTCAGCAAAAATTCAGATAAATAAAATGTAAGAACTTTTCTCTAGTACTAATTATTTTAATTTTATCTGTCAATTGCCTAGATAGCTTTCCTTTAAGAGTGAAGTCAAGTGTCATCTTCGCCTTTCCACCACCCCATCCCCACATATATATGTCTTTCTAGTTAGAATGTAATCTCCTTCAGGGCAGCTGGGACCGATTCTCTTTTGAGTTGGTATTCCAAGTAAGTAAAATGCCTGGTATAATCTTAATAAATATTTATTTGTGAATAGCTAAAAGGAAGATTATAGTTTTGTCTATATGGATATTTTAATATTAGCTCTGATCATTTCTGATCCTCTTATTGAGTTTTATTGCTTTGTTTTTTGTTAATGTTATTAAATTCTTTTTTTTTGAAAACTTTAATTAATTTAGAATATTTTTCCATGGTTATAAGATTCATGTTCTTTCCCTGCCCTCCTCCCATACCCAATTCCTCTGGGTTTTACTGTTATTAAATTCTAATTTTAAGAAAAATACCCAAGACATTAAAGTATGTAAAATCTTGTGTCCAAATTATTTATGATTTCTTTAAGTTTTATTTTCTTTAACAAAATGATAATACAAATGCCCTTTTCCCTTACTTTTCTTCATCTGATTTGTTGTTACTTCATCTTTTTCTGCCCTCCCTGATTTATATTGTTAAAAACTAGGTAGGTACAGTCATTCTATATATTGCCATGCTGTATGTTGCTGCCACTAAGTAATACTACTTCATATTTCTTTATTCTCTCCCCGTAGCTCTTCAATTCTTTCTCTTTTCCTGGTTTGGTTAAACATAAACAACATAGATTAGTTGATAGAGAACTGACCTTGAATCCAGGAAGACCTGCCCTCAAGTCCTGTCTCTGACACATTCTGGTGGTATGATCTTGGGCAAGTCACATATTAGTTCTCTAGAGCTCTAAATTCAACTCAAATAGAAACAGGGCCACCAAACCCCATGTGTATATCCTTGGTTGACTTGAAAAACCACATGCTAACATTATCAATATTCTGTTGTATTTTTATTTATTTTGTTAAATATTTCTCAAATAACATTTGAATCTGGTTTTGTCCACAAGGGAGTGTTACCAGAATCTCATTTTGATCGAGGCAAACTTTTTCACATTATAAATTGTAGGGAGAAGGTCAGCTTTCATTTATAGAGTGAATGTTCTTTTCTGGGATTTCCTTATCCCAATAAAGTCACATTTTTAGTTCTTATCCTGTTATAGCTTGTTTCTAAAAATATGTTTGTTTGTTTTTTTTTGTAATTTCCCCCCTTTAATAACATCCTTAGATGATATTAGAACTTAAAGTTCTAACAGTAGGGATAACTGTGTCAGAGGATATGGACAGGTATGTTGTTCTTGCCATCTTGTTTTCCAAAAATATTCCATTAAATGATAGCTCTGTTAGCACTTGTAGCTAGGGTGCTTGTATTTTTAGAACCTTCCTAGAATTGGATTTATTTTATTTTAGTTATTTTTGCCAATTTGATGTCTCTAAAGCGATACTCCTAAGTTGTCTTCATTTTCATTTTTCTTATTAAATTTTAAATTACTAAATTATTAAATTTTTTAAATGGATAGTGACAATATGCACCTCTTTAAGAAAGGACTTAGTTTTCTATATTTTGTGTTTGTGTGTGGTGTTGTTTTTACTGTTGGAGAAAAGAATTTGTTCATAAAGTTGTTGATTTCATATAGATTGTGAATGACATGCCATTTCCAAATTAAAAATCCAAAAATGTTTTTTATAGAACAAAATTTATTTATTTTTGTCTTTTCTATTTCCTTTTGTTTAATAGACATAAGTTGTCCTTTCATGTAATGTAGCTTTAAAATTCTAGATCGAAATCATTTATGAACTTAGCAACTTTTTCCTTTATCTTCTTTTTCTTATAGCTTTGGTTAAGTAGCATCTCTGAGTTATGTCAGATATGATAGAAGTGGACTTTACTCTTGTTTTTAGTGAGAATGATACATATTTCTCTACTCTATATAATATTTTTGTTTCAAGCCAATTTTTTGTCATTTTAAAGAAAAATTCTTTAATTCCTACTGTTTTAAAATATAAACAGAATATTTAGATTTTTCTTGATATGATTTATCTTCTTAAAATTGAACTATTCTTAATGTCCTTAAACAACTCCTTTTTGATCTTGAGACATTATGATATATTTTTGCAGTCTTTTTGCCACTATTTAATATTTCTTTACTGATATTCATTAGAAGAGGTAGAAGAGAATAGTGTTATCATGCATAGAGACAGCAACACCTGGATTCAAAACTTATTTATAACATTTATTATATGAATCTGGGTAAGAATTTAAACTGTGGGTCCCAGGAAATTTCCTGTAACTTATATTCATAATCAAGTTATAATCTACATGTCTTAAGTTTTTATGAATGGCAATACACTTTTGCTCCCTTTCTCTTAGCTAAGGTTTGGAGAGTAGAAGAACCATATTTGTCATGTAGACAAATGGTTATGAAATCTACTTCTTTCTCTGTTTTTGGAAAACAGTTTAGGTTCTAGGGATCATTTGTCCTTTACATGTTGGATAGAATTAATTTGTGAATCAATCTATTCCTAATCTCTTTCTACACAGTGGTTTCTTAGGGTCTTTTAAAATTTCTCCATCCAACATCAATTTAATTACAATTTCTTGTTTTCATCAGTTATTATAGGTATTTTATTATTTTATTATTTTTTATTCATTTCTTATATAGTCTCAGTTTCTTGGCTCAGTTTCTTTAGTTGTTTACAATACCATTGTACAATGGTAAAGCACTAGCATGAATGAGTTTTAGGATACTGAAGAAAGAAAATTTACATGGGATACCTACAATATAATCATTCACGTGTCTAGAGAGCAGATTTTAGTGTAAAACAAAAGATTCCAGTGAATGCAGAATAATTTTGAGAGTGAGGGTGGGCCCTGGAATCTGATAGGAGTAGAATGAAGGAGAAATTTGAGGTGACCCAAATTTCTCTATGTATTGTGATCTTTCCATTTTGATAGTAAGAATCTATTTTCATTTCTTTTTTGCTTAGATATGAAAATCACAATTTATGGTGGCCCCAGCCCCTCTGCACAATTCTTAGTTTGATTTATTAATTTATTCCTTTATTTTCTATCTTGATAATTTATCCTTTATTTGAATAATTTCTTTTTTATTTTGTATTAATTTGTCACTCAGAGATCTTTGATGTTGAGTCTACAAAAGAAAAGCTACTCTGATATTTGGGCTTTTTGCCATAAATTGTGAAGTCATTTTTATTTTTTTCCTTTTTAATTTTTATTTAGAATATTTTTCCATAGTTACATGATTCAACCCACCCCCTGCTTTTTCCTCCACCCTCCCAAAGCCAACAAGCAGTTCCTCTGGGTTATGCATATATTGTTGTTAGAAACCTATTTCCATGTTATTCATATTTACAGCATAATGGTCTTTTAACATCAAAATCGTAATCACATCCCTATCGCACTACATGGTCAAGCATATATTTTTATAATGTATTTCTGGTTCCAAAGTTCTTTCTCTGGATGTGGAACTTTCTCCTAAGTTCCTCTGGATTGTCCTGGTTCATTGCATTGCTACTGGTAGAAAAGCCCATTACATAAGATTGTACCACAGTGTATCAGTCTCTGTGTACAATGTTCTCCTGGTTCTGCTCCTTTCACTCTGCATCAATTCCTGGAGGTCACTCCAGTTCACATGGAATTCCTCCATTTCTTTATTCCTTTCAGCACAATAATATTCCATCACCAACATATACCACAATTTGTTCAGCCATTCCTCAGTCAATGGACACCCCTCCATTTTCTAATTTTTTGCCAACCCAAAGAGCACGGCTATGAATATTTTTGTACAAGTTTTTTTTCCTTATCATCTCTTTAGGGTACACACCCAGCAGTGGTATGGCTCGATCAAAGGGTAGGTATTCTTTTAAAGCCCTTTGTGCATAGTTCCAAATTGCCCTCCAGAATGGTTGGACCAATTCACAACTCCACCAGCAGTGTATTAGTGTCCCAATTTTGCCACATCCCCTCCAACATTTATCACTTTCTTTTGCTGTCATATTGGCCAGGCTGCTAGGTGTGAGGTGATACCTCAGAGTTGTTCTAATTTGCATTTATCTAACCAGGAGGGATTTAGAATACTTTTTCATGTGCTTATTGATAGTTTTTATTTCATCCTGTGAAAACTGCCTATTCATGTCCCTTGACCATTTGTCATTTGGGGAATGGCTTAATTTTTTGTAAATCTGACTTAGTTCCTTATATATTTGGGAAATTAACTTTTGTCAGAGAGTTTTGTTATAAAAAATGTTCTCCCAGTTTATTGTTTTCCTATGAAGTCATTTTTAACATTAAATGTTCACCTTATTTTTCTTTTTAATAGGCATGCTTCATTTTAAAACCGATCTTTGTTAAATTTTATATGATCTATCCTGATTATTTTTTATTGCAGAAAACCTTGCACAAGTCAAATTGGAATTTTTTTCAGATGTGATGCTTTTCTTTCTGGTTTCTCATAATAGCGTATGGGATATCAGACTTAGATTCAAGAGGTTTGGATTCCTACGTTCATAATTAGTTAAGCTCTGGAACTCATTTTCCTCATCCCCTAAGTGGAGATACCTACATTTTACTGACTTTGTGAGAGGCAAATGAGATGTTTGTAAAAACTGCTTTATAACTATCAACTGTTGTCCTCCTCCTCCTCATTGTTATTAATTATTGAAATCATCTCTATGATATTGTTTTTGAAGCTTGTCAATGTTAAAACTATATGAGTTAAATTTTTGGTTGTTTCCTCTTGACATTGCGTGAATTCTACAAATTTACCTGTAACATGTTCCTTATTTGTATTTTTTTCGGATAGTTTTTCAAATTCTCTTTTCTCCAGATTTGCTACCTTTATTTTCATCACATCCAAATCTTTTTCCAGTAGTGTTATTTTCTGGTTTCAATTTTTTGCTTCCATTATTCTTTCTCTCATTTTCTCTACTGAAATAAGCAGTTAAAAAAATCAGTTACATGATTGTACTTAAGTGTTCCACCTTTATGTTTTAAAATCTTGAGTTTTATTATCACCTTGGCTTAGTATTCTTTAATTACACAAAATATCTTTATTTCATATTATTTTTTCCATTTCTTCTTTTACTTGATTCATAATATTTTTATTTTTTTACAAATTTTATTGTACTTTGAGAAAATTCAGGCTTTGGTTCTGATGCTACACTATTTTAGATGATATTACATTGGATTTTCAACTCTTTCAAAAATCGTTAATGTTTTGTCAGAGATGTTCTTTGATTTGTTAATTTTTAAAATAGATTTTTATTTTGTTGACTTATTTTTGTAACCCTTTTTTGAGAATTTTTTCTTGCTCTTTTAAAGGAGATATTGAGCAATTGACTTCATTGTGACCTCTTACTCTGTCTTCCTGCTGTTTAAATGGTTTTAATCAGCCTTAGTTCTGTTTTCTTCACTTAGTACCTCCTATAGATCTATTGTAGTTTTTAGTATTTTTATTTTTAATATTTTATGTTGCAATGTTTCATTAAATCAATAGTTCATCTTATTTACAACTATTTTTTAAATTGTTTTTCATATAATGCTTGTTCCAATTTTCTTTTTCTTCTTCTTTTTGGTCTTTTTCTCTTTCAAATACCATCTTTACCATCTAGTCTTGGAAGCTGATTCACTAGGTCAAAGAGTACAATCACATTTATAGGTCTCACTTTCTTTTGATGTAAGTTGGTATTTCAAAATTGTTTTAATTTATGTTTTTCTGGATTGTAGATTTTCCCAAATAAGGAGTTGTCTCTTCAAAGCCATTGAAAATCCATTAAAGAATGAATGTTAAGGCTCTTTTAGTTTGTGTCTTTTCCTTAATGATAGTTTTTAAAGGCATATTTACCACTAATATATCTTTTAGTCTATTTAATTTTTTATTTGGAAGCATTGCTTTATTTTTATTTAATCAAATCTATCTATTTTATTTCTAATAATTTGTTTCTGGAGTTGAAACAATACTTTTTCCATTTATTTGCTGAATAACATTTTTCTTCTTCACAACTGAAGTAAATATGCCATTCTGTTTTCCCAGTTTATAACAAAACAAAACATATCACCTAAATGTTTTTAGGACATTATATATGAGTTGTTTTAAACTCATTTAAATGCAGTGTAAAAAATGAAAAGAACTTTAGACGTCATGTAGAGCCAAAGAGATGTGACTTGTCTAGCATCTCAGTGAGTGAGAATTTGTCATTGGGTGCTCTACTTTGGTTTTGGTATCTTGCATTAATTGGTTATTATTGTAGTTGATATTATTTAAGATGATTGATTTGTGATTCTTCTAAAATGAGATAAAATAGTATGTGATTGAATGTGACTAAATTAATTGGAGGTAATCTCTTACATTGTGCCTAGAGTAGAGCTTCTTTAAGCTTTTTGCAGATGTGTGTGTGATGATGATGAAATCCTTTAACAATCTGGTGGAGCCTATGGACTGAGCCCTATTCAAAATAATGTTTTAAAATACATTAACCTAGAATTATGAAGGAAACCTATAATAAAATAAAATCATAAAATTATTTAAAAGTTGTGATCCACTAAGCTCTAGCAGCAGGTATAATAACTGTAGTAATTTTAAAGCAGTGATGAGTGGAAATGACAGTTTGAGATGCATATAACAACCTTCATGTGATGTGAAAATACCTTTCACTACCCATGTAGATTTCTGTTGGTGACAAAAGTCACAGTTCTGCTAATGTTATTGTGGTTTGTTACCTATGGAAGGAAATGCAATGTTTCAGTTAAAGGTTAGTGAAAGTGAAGGTAAGATTCCCCCACCTCCACCCCCATCCAATCTGAAATCTATCCAAGGACTTTTTGGTGGGAAGGCAGGGACAGGTCATCCATGGAGCCAGGTTAAGAACTCCTGGTCTAGAGTAATATCCCATAGGTAGTAGATGCATGATAAGTATTGGTTTTAGAAATAGTATATTTCATTAAATCTCATCCCAAAGAGGATTATTGTAAGGTGAGATGCTGACTTGCGAGATTCTGTAGCTTTTATCTGTCACCTTAGAAGTCATTGGATGAGCAAGTGATATAGGGAGAAATGAAATACCAGTCCAACAAATATCAATTGCACAGAGTGATTTTATGAAGAGTAGAGAAAATTGAAATGGCCCTTAGAATAAAATATATTTAACATTAAAACTATCATTTAACCTAATTTCAAAACACATTCAAGGTCTTTTTATTAAAAAAAATTATAAACCCTTACCTTCCATCTTAGGATCAATACTATGTATTGGTTCCAAGGCAGAAGAGAGGTAAGGGCTAGGCAATGGGGGGGGGGGTGACTTGCCCAGAGTCACACAGCTAGGAAGTGTCTGAGGCCAGATTTGAACCTAGGTCCTCCTATATCTAGGTCTGGCTCTCAATCCATTGAGCTGCCCCCATTCAAGATCTTTTAAAATGCTTTAAGGTCATTATTATGATAAGGATTGTTGTTCAGTCATTAAACGGTGACTTTTTATAGCATAGCACGCCAATACTGTACATAGAGTTTTCTTTACAAAGATACTGGAGTAGTTTGCCATTTTCTTTTCTAGAGGATTGAGGCAAACAAAGGTTAAATGACTTGCTCAAGGTTACATAGTTTTGGTGCCTGGGGCCCAATTAGAACTCAGATCTTCCTTATTCCTGGGCTGGCACTCTATCCCTTGCACCACCTAGTCATCTTCTATGAAAAGGATAGGAGCTCCCAATGCTGAAACTCCCTCTACCAATGCAGGTTGATACCTTCTGTACAACTTATAGTTTTGAAGTTCTATCTAGAACCTTGAGAGGTTAAGTGATTTGGATTGAGTCACATAGCTAGTTGACGTGTCAAAAACAGACTTTGAATGTAAGATTTTCTGATTCCAAGGTTGAATCTTTATTCACCCCATGGCACTCTGCCTGTCCATCATGGATATCTATTATTCCT
The DNA here is from genome assembly GCF_027887165.1 of Monodelphis domestica. Classification (NCBI taxonomy): domain Eukaryota; kingdom Metazoa; phylum Chordata; class Mammalia; order Didelphimorphia; family Didelphidae; genus Monodelphis; species Monodelphis domestica. Next base: position 256,498,584 of record NC_077233.1, read on the forward strand.
GTCTGTTACTACAGAAACCAATATGGTTGCTTGACTTTTGCATAAACACGAAGAAACCGTACTTAGAAGTTGTAATCACGTAATATCTTTTGTTCCTCTTTTGACTCCTTTTCTAGTTCTTATAAAAAATAGAGGCATTTAAATTGTATCTGTATCACTAGAGTAGTAGATAAGGTAATCTCTAATTCAGAAAAGAAAATCCGGGTATTCTGATTGTCCACATTGGCTATTTTCATTGATCAAATTCAGTGGCTAATTGATCAGTTCTTACCTTCAGTTTTCTTATTTAGGAACAAACTTTTAGGAGACTCATCTTCTCCTACCTTCCTCTCACATTCCTTCTTTCTTTCTCCTTCTCTGAGTTGTATGTGTGTGCTTATATAGTTGTGGTAGTAAAATGCTAAACTGTAATCGTTTTTTCTGTATTTCAGGTTCTTGGCTAAAATTCAAGGTATATGGGGATTTACTTGATAATTTAAAAACCTTTTCCTCAAGGCGTATGCCCTTATTGTTCTTCTATATGATGATGGGATTATATTTAAGTGGGCCTTAGAAGCACTTTGTCAGATTGCATCTCATAACCTCTCCCATGACTCCCTGAAGACTTCTGTCCTCAATTTGTGAATCATCTATTTTTAGCAGTCCATTATAGAACAATGCTAGAAGTAGAACTTAAGTGATCCTTAAAAAACTTTCAATTCAGGTAATTTTAAAGTTGGTTGGACAGAGAAGAGAGAGATATTTTTCCATATATGGGGGGACGGAGTGGAGGGGATCTGGGGCAGAAGTAGAAGTCATTGCTATAAAAATGAATATATGTGCTTTGAATTTGTCATTTGGTTTACTTTATGTTGTATTTATATTTATTTTACTATTTCTGTTTTAGAAACTACTTCTTAGTTTTGATAGCAACATAGTGAGCTTCTCTTTCAAGCTCTATTGAAAACATAAAAATGAATCTGCATTTTAGATTGAATTTTCTTACACAAATTGATGTGCTTAGATTGTGCTTATTCTGGCAATGCAATTTTAAAATTTTATTACTTGCAGATAAAAAAAATGATAGAAGTAAAAAGGATTTGGGCAACAAATTTGGTATTCAAGTTATGCAATCAGTCATTTGGAATACAATTTTTTTTTCTTCAATACAAGGTGTGAAAGTATGTGGAACAAATAGGAAGCTTTTGTTTAGTATTAACCTATACTAAAATGGACCTGTTGTGTCTTATTAGTTTCTCTTCTTTTTAGTACTGGCAAACATCTTTAAACAACAAATAGTTAGTGAGAAGAACATAGTTCTCAAAATAAGTCTTAGTGATTGGAAGATGCTCTTCTACTTTTGGGGATAATTCATTCAATGAAGTATATTGACATTATTGTTGAGCAACTTCTGTGGTCAGAAAAAGTATGAAAGAGTGTACTATGAGATATAAGAAGTAAAGGAAGTACTGAGCAAACATTTGCATTGTATGAAATAAACATTTTCTGCTACTTTTTGGGAAATAATATGCATATTTAAGGCAGATAGTCACAAAGGATTTTCCATTATGAATATCTCCCCTTGGCTGGCAGGTAGGGATGGTGGAGGATGAATGAAAGGGTGAATTGAGGAAGATTGTTTTTCAAAATTGTTTTTTATTTTCCTCTTAGAGATAATTTTCTAAAAACTATCTGTTTTAATGAATAAAAGTTTGATTTAGCCTCCTATTACATTTGACCTGATAATTTATATTAAATTCTGTGAGGAAATTAAACATTTCATTGCTTATCAATTTTATGATTGTACAGGGCATATTCCAGGAAATTTAATTGTAAACGAAAATTAGAAGAGACACTGTCAGCATTGGTAGTCTCGAAAAGTTATTTGACTTTGACACTTTGAAAGGTGGGTGACTTCTCCAACATGAACACTCCCTTTAACAAAGTAGATAGCAAGTTCCCTTTATTTTTTCTTTAATAATAATAATAATATTAGCTAATAGTTTCATTCTATTACACTTTAAGGCTTGCTGACCATTTATAAATATTCTCTCATTTAAAAAAGTAACTAATTGCAATAACTCTTACAGTAATAGTGAATAATTATAATGTCCATTTCTGTTATACTTTTAAGTTTTGCAACATTAAGCCTATAGCAATCTGATAAAGTAGATAAGTACAAGTATTATTATCCCCATTTTACAGATGAGGAAGCTGAGACTTCAAGAACTTGAATGACTTGTGCCCGGTGACAAAGCTAGTAAGTGTCAAAGCTTGGAGAATGTGTATATTTCTCCACCTCTTTCTACCCCAGACCAAAATGCTCTAATGCTTTTCTCCCCATCCATTAAAAATATTTGAGAGACACATATTAGAAGGAAATAGTATTTCTGTTCCCAATAGGATGAGGATTACAAATGGGAAACCAAATAAATTAAAAACATGCTGAAGAATAAGCCATTGGAAATTCTTTCAATCCTTTTTAGAACACAGATCCTATAGATATTATGAAAAAAACAAATCCCTTTTTGCTTATGAATACTTTTGTGAATGCTAAAGTAATCAAAGAAGTTGCCTTTTATCATGCCTCTATTCTGTCACTGGTTGCTTCCACTAGCATATGAAGAGCAGAACACATATTTTGTTCCTAGTATGAATTTTAATTTAGCCTTCCTTTGATTTTAGACCTATTATTACAGCTCTGTGGAACTATTTACCATTGTTGGATACACCAGTGAGCTCATCAGTGTGTCACTTTCTCCCCAGCACAGGTGATCACCCATAGTTTGCTTTCTCATTGAGCTATCCAATATTCTAGGCACTGTCTCAGGCTTTTAGTCTTTTGTGAGTACCAGTACAGTATTTGGGTGATCTCTCTATTTATTCTTTCCACATTCCTGGTTCATCTCTTTCCTTATGTCTTCTGAGGCTTTACTGTGTACAAATCAACTTGGGTAACATGCAGCAGCATCCTTGCATCTTTCCATTGTTCTTTGAGCCACCTGTAGTTTTGATTCTTCCAAGACCGTGGGGTTCCATGATTCAGAACTATCTATCATTACTAGGATGTTATTAAAAAGGTGGATGTATGTATATGTGTGTGTGGGGGGGGCAGGGAGCAATTTGTGATAAGTGAAAGTTTTGGGGAATTCTGGGTCCCCTTCTCTATACACAGCATGATATCTGTCCATCCCCAGTTAATTAATCTCATATCAAACTTTCTTTGGGTTTCCTCTCTGTTCTAGTATTCTTCACTGTTATTTAAAAATGATACTGTGAGATCATTTGCAGTCTTCCTTCCATATTGTTTTGCTAATGAGTTGGTATTAGAATATAGCCAGGGCAATTGGTATTTCTCTTGGCTGTAATGTCTTACCTTTTGACAGGGAGATTGAGTGTGTGCTGACTGAGGTGATTTCTGGGCTGGCATCTGGCTACCACTGCTGTTCCTGCTGACATCTGGCTATTGCTATTACACTTTCTAAGAAATGTAGATTGAGTTACAGTTCATTTATCTGTACACATTTCTTATTTTTTACTACCAGCGTTTAGATGGGTGGAGATAAAGCTGTTTAAGCTTTTCATCCTTGTTTTTTCTTTTAATTTAGTGTTGATTTTGACCTTTGATTTGATCAGCTAATCTCACTGAACATAGTTAATTGTGGAAATCCTCTCATGTCCATAGCCAGTGGTTTCTTTTACTATTGCTGCCCCTCTTCCTTTTCCTCCAACCATTACCACCACCTCTAATACTCCCACCTTCCTAGCTAGCATTATGTAGTGCTTTAAGATTTGCAAAGTGTTTTGCAAACATTATCTCATTTGATCCTCCCAACAACTGGGAGATATAGGTATTATTATATCCACTTTACAGATTGAATGAGGTAGAAGAAGAAGAAGAACCAATGATTAGGTAGGTAGTATCTGAGGCAAGATTTGATCTTAGATGATCTGGATTCCAAATCCTGTGCTATATCATCTATATCTATATTTATAGAGTATCGAGTATATATATATATATATATATATATATATATATATATATATAAAGATCAACATGGAATTCAATTGGTCTAGCAGCATTAGAGAAGACATGGCACTCTGCTGCTCTGCTCTCCATCTTCCCAGCACCAGAGGAAAATTTTTGCATGCTTTACCCCTTTGTCCAACCTACCAAAACAAGCAATTCCTCCTTCAACTCTTTCAGGTAATGAGGGGGCTCACAGACAGCTTGAATTTGCCCTCTGGGCACTTTTTTGAATTCAGAAAAGGTTTGCCAATGCTGGTCCTAGGTAATTTGGGGTTGAGAAAACTTGTTTTCCTAATACAGATTGGGATCTTCTCTGCAACTTAGTCTTAGAAAGGATAAATGATTTGTCCATGGACATATAATGAGTAGGTGTCAAAGCCAGGAGAGGACTTGAACCTAGTTAGTTCTTCCTTTCTCCAGGGCCAGCTCTCAATCCGGTATACTATGGCTGCCTCATGTTAAGATAAAGTTAATTTTGTCATTTTTTTCAGGTTTTGCTACATTTATTGCCCTCTAACTTTTTAAAACAAAGATTATAAATAGGGACAGATTGGTAGCCCAATGGATAGAGTTCCAAGATTATAGTTAGGAGGACCTGGATTCAAATATAACTTCAGACACTTCCTAAATATGGGACTCTGTTGGGCAAGTTACTTAACCCTGATTACCCAGCCCTTGTTGCTCTTCTGTCTTAAGAATTGATAATAAGATGGAAGGTAAGGGTTAAAAAAAAAGGAAAGAAAGACTATAAATTGCAAAGGAGATGACTTCATTGCTTTAAAGAATTTCTTCTTCTGGAACTCTTTATTCTAATGAAATCAAAAGTTCAGTCTCTGGTTATAATATGCGGGCATTAGCTTCTCAGTCATCTCATTACTTAAATCCAAACTCATCTTCCAACATTTTCCACAGACTACATTCACGTTTATTTCCCCTTCCAATAAGAATTTATTAAATTCCCCTCTCTGTGGAGGCACTGGGATATATTCTGGAGATGTGACAAAAATTTTAACAATTCCTGTTCTCTAGAAGCTTGCATTCTACTTGAGAATGTTGCACGTTCAGAGATAAATAATTAAAAAATAGCGAAGTATGAAATGAATACAAAGTTAACATCTTTGACTAACATTTGGGGAATCAAGAAAGGCCTCTTTCAGAAAGTACTTCATTTGAGATGAGCCTTGAAGAGTCGTAGGGGATTCCAAGATGGAAAGGGGGTGTGGAAAAGAATTCTATGTGTAGGATGCTGCCAGTGTAAAGACTCAAGGGTGGGAGATCAAATATATCAAGATATATATGATGTAGAGATTAGAGAGTCAGCATTAGGCAGGGTCATCTTTGTGAGTTGAAATCTGGTGTGTGACCCTGGGCAAGTCATCTAACTCTGTTTTGTTTGCCTCAGTTTCCTCATCTATAAAATGAGCCAGAGAAGGAAATGGCAAACCATTCCAGCATCTTTGCCAAGAAAACCTCAAATGGAGTCCCAGAGAGTCAAGCATCATTGAAAAATGACTTGACAACAAGATATATATTGTCTTAATGTGAAGGTTCTTGTTAATATTTTTATAGAACTTTTTTTTTTGCTTCCTCTTTATAATAGATTTTGAAATGTCATGTTGTTCTGCCTTGCTGATCATGGGCATCTCAAAAGGAGGTAACCAAATATGATATGGTTTTTTCTTGCCAATTCCTTTGTTCATCTCTGAGGAGAATCTGTTGAGTTGTCCTTTCATTTACCTGCAACTTATTTATAGCCTTATTGGTCCCTTTTATTGACAATATTACAGAATAGCAAACAATTTTAGAGTTAAAATGGACCTTTGAAACTTTCTAGTTAAATTCCCACTTGACCATTTATCTCCTTTGCAACATCTCTGACATAAAGTCAGTTCCTAGCCTCTTCTTTTTTTTCTTTTTCATTTTATTTATTTTCAATGAACCAATATTTTTTCTTCCCTATCTTACCTTCAATTTAAAGAGAGAATGAAAAACCTCATGTGACACTTATTGTAAAATAAAACAAGATTCCCACATTACATTGACAAGCCTAATGACATATGTTTCACCACTTCTTCACAGAGAAGTGATGGGTTCAAGATGAAGATGGAGACATTTTTTGGATATGTACTTAGCCTCTTCTTAAAGAGCTTTGGTGATGGGACAGTTTAAATTATTGTTATTGTGATTTAAAACCTTTACTTTCTGTCTTAAATCAATATTTGCTATTGGTTCTAAGGCAGAAGAGTGGTAAGGGCTATGCAGTGGGGGTCAAATGACTTGCCCACAGTCACACAGCTAGGAAGTGTCTGAAGCCAGATTTGAATCCAGGACCTCCCATCTCTATCCCTGGTTCTCAATCCACTGAGCCACTTAAGCTGCCTCTGACAGATTGAATAAATAAATAAAATTTAGTTTCCTTCCATGAAGCTAAAAATCTCTTTATGACTGCCATCCATTTCTTTCTAGTTCTTCCCTCTGGAACCAAGCAAAACAACTTAAATCTCTCTTCTTCTTCTTCTTTTTTTTTAAACCCTTACCTTCCATCTTAGGATCAATACTATGTATTGGCTCCAAGGCAGAAGAGTGGTAAGGACTAGGCAATGGGGGTCAAGTCACTTGCCCAGGGTCACACAGCCGGGAAGTGTCTGAGGCCAGATTCTCTTCTTCTTAAAAGTCTTTCAACATCCTTGTTTTACCTTCTGAGCCTCCCCAAGTTATTTCTTCTGTTAGGTTTTGTACTCCAAGTGCCTCCAGCTCACCCTGATGTAGCAGTCTCAGTCTTGCTATTGTCTAGAATGACTTCTATTCATGCTAGTTTGACACTGGTGATACAACACTCAAAAGTGAAAAGAATACCAAATTGTGATGAATTTAGAATATCGTGGGGCCACTATCTTCTTCATTCCAGACACTCTGCCATCATTAACTCAGGCAAAATGTATTTTTGTTTTCTTTGAATTTTTGCCATCTACTCATATTCTTAGGACACATAACATGTACAAATTTGGTGGTTTAGCCATGTTTCCCTCATCTTGTACTTGTGAAATTGATCTTTTGAACATAAGTGTATATGACTTTAATGTTTGTTCCTATGAAAACTTTATTTTACTGAATTTGGTCCATTCTTCTAGTCTTGTTGCCCATGTTGAGTTGTTACTGTCGTTTAACATGCTGGCTATTCTTTTGAGTATAACATCATCTACAAAGCTGATAAGCATGTCATCTCTCCCTTTATCCAAACGACTGAAAAAAAAAATGAACAGAACACGCCAAGCTTCCCAGAGAGCTTCCTTCACATTGACACTGTACCATTAATGATTAATCTTTAGGTCTAATTTTTTTTTCCAACTAGTTTCAAATTCCCTTAATTTATAGTATTACTGCAGGCATTCTCTTTGTCTTTTCCCATGTAAGGATGATCACTCTCTATTTAAATCTTATTTGACTATTGCTATACATTTAATCATATTATAACTTTTATCATGATTATTTTTATGTTTTGCCTTATATTAAAGTATAAGTTCTTTGAAGGCAACTGCTCTTTTCTCTCTTATATTTCTAGCACTAAGAATTGAATTTTTACATATGAATAAGCACTTGATAAAAATAAAATTTTTGCTGTGTTTTGAATTTAATCTTCTCTGAGTAGTTACAGCTTCAATACATTTAACATTTCATCTGATCAATTTAGAAAACACATTTTGTATCACCAACCACTTAAACTAAATAAATAAAGAGCGCACCTCTGATTATATCTAATGTATCATGGACACATTTAAAGTTGTTTTTGTTTTGTGTTTCTTTTTCTGATGAAGGAAGAGAGAGAATAAAAATTCCAGCTGTTAAAGTAGATCATTGTTTTTTGTCCCTGGCCAAGTGATTGGTCCTCAAGCTGCACTGGTAGTATTGATAGTGATATGTTTTTAATTGAATTGAATTTAATAAAATTTATTAAAATGCCTATTACTTGCCAGGAACTGCTTGGTATTGATGTTATAAATAAGAAAAAGAAAGATATTTCTTGTCCTCAAGGAGCTTGTGATCTGATAGGCGAAGACAACTCACAAAAGAAAGCTGCAAAAGGAGGGGGAGCATAGGGTACCAATTTGAGGGCATCTTGTTTTACAGGGTTGAAACTAAGCAGAACTGTAGGTAGGGAATGGAGTAAGCTGAAAGTCTTATTTTTTCCCCTCTATAAAAGAAGACTTTGGGAAGCATTTAGTACTCCCTTCTTCAGCCCTTTAATCAGAGGGGATGTTGGATGTCTCCATGTTGGAGAATCTATGTTATGCTTGTGGGAGGGAGTTGCTCCCTTCCTCTTTCCTCTCTCACCTGAGGTCATTTCTCACATAACCCATCCCTCTGCCCAGTGGACCAATGGGAATGCTTCTTCTCTCATTTGGGGTAAGGTGGGGCACTCAGTCCCTAGATCTCTAAAAGGTTTGCCATCACTGGTATAGGAGGTGGTAAGGTGTGTGAATATCCAATCTATTCTAGCAGTTTGGTAACGAGATTAGAAGTGATGAGCTTATTTTGGGAAGGATATTTTGTTACAGAGTTGACAATGTAAAATGTAGCATAATAGAAGAGTATTTCAGTTTGCTTGCTCAAGCAAACCTTCCAGAAAGTTTATAAGTTGGATTTTTATTAATAAGATCATATGTTAAATGTTCTGCCACAACCTGGTATTTTGAAAGAATCATTCAGAGAACACATTTATGGCAAAGAATAATTTTTTTGCTTTATAATTTTAGATTTTCATTACTCAAATTTTCTTAAATTTGGACATATTACACAACTTGGCAGCCCTAAAAACATCAACTTTCTCTTTTGTTTCTCAGCAGGTTGACTTGAGATTAATTCAGCAAACATTTTTAAAGCACATTGTTTGCAAGTGATGGTTTGAAGGACTTGGGGGCTAGGGAAAGGGTGTAGATTATTCCTGGCCTGACTAACAATTGCTTTGTATGAGTCAGGTTGTGTTGAAATCTTAGGGCTGTTTTTTTCCACCAGTGTCTGCTTTTCCAAAGTTGCATGTCATAGGGTCATACCACTGGAGCTGGAAAATGACCCTACAGGCCATCTAGCCCCACCCCATCTACAGATAAAGAAACTGAGAACTAGGGAAGTTTTAGTAACTTGTTCAAGGTTATGGAGGATGATTTCTAAAGCAGTAATTATGGAAACTATCTGGTACTGGCTAAGAAATAAAAAAAAGATCAGCAGAACAGAATGGACATACAGCAAACAGTTGTAAAAGATTAGAGAAACTTTGTGTTTGACAAAAGTAAAGATCCAAGTTTTAGGGATAAGACTTTAGTTAGTGTTTGGTAAAAATTGATGGGAAAATTGGAAAGCAGTCTGGCAGAAACTAGATGCTGGCCAATATCTTACATTATTTACAAAGATCAAACGGACACAGGAGCTAGGCATAAATAGAGATATCACAAGCAAATAAGAATAGGGAACATATTACTGATCAGATTTATGGATAGGAGAAGAATTTTTGAATAAACAAGAGATGGAAAGCATTATGAATTGTAAAATGGATAATTTTGATTACTTAAGAGGTTTTTGTACAAATAAAACTAATATTACCAAATGCAGAAGGAAAGCAATAAGTTGGGAGAAATTTTTATAGGCAGTTTATCTAAAATATGTAACTTTGTCAAATACATATGAATATGAGCCATTCCCCAACTGATACATGTTCAAAAGACACAGATAGTTTTTGGATGAAGAAATCAAAATCGATATATAATTATATGAAAACCTGCTTTGTCATTTTTGATTAGAGAAATACAAATCAAAACAACTCTGAGATAATCATCTCGTACATATCAGATTGGCTAACATGATAACAGGTCAAAATGACAAATGTTGGAAGAGATGTGAAAAAATGGGGTCACTAATAAACTGTTGGTGGAACTATGAACTGATTCAACTATTTTGGAGACCATTCTGGAATTATGCCTAGAGAGTTATAAAAACTATGTATACTCTTTGACCTAGTAGTGCCACTATTAGGTTTATTTCCTAAGGTGATCGGGAAAAAGGAAAATAACCTCCATGTCCTAAAATATTTATAGTAGTTCCCTTTGTGGTGGCAAAGAACTAAAAATTGAAGGGAATGCCTATCACTTAAGGAATGGCTAAACAAGTTATGACATATATGATTATGATGGAATGCTACTGCACTATGAGAAATGACAAATAGGTTAATTTTAGAAAAACATGGAATGACCTACATGAAATTATGAAGAGTGATTTGAGCAGAACCAAGAAAACCTCATAAATAGCAACAGATACTATTTATAACAGATTCAAACAACATGTTTGAAGAATGTCTTGTCCACCTTCAGAGAAGGAACTGATAAATAAAAATAAGAAAAAGTTTTTCGTATACATAAATCTTTTTGTTAAATGATGCCTTCTCTTATGATGGGAGGGAAGGAGTTACCTGGGTATTTTAATATAACAAATAAATTTAAATTAAAAAAGAGTTAGTAGCAGTATATGAATTCAGATCCTCTGACTTTAAAGCTAGTGATCCTTCCACAGTACCACATTGCTTTCTGTTCGACTGATTAAGACTTTGACTCTTAGCAATCCATTAATGGAATTCCATTGGTTCTTTTTATAACTGATGTGACTAACCTGAGGTTGTTTGTTTTACAAGTTGTCAGATTGGAAACATTTACATGAAATCTCAATATGAAAACCTTTAGAGACGCTAGTTTTATTTTTAATCCTCCCCAAACAAAAATATTGGAATCAATGAATAGTGTGTTGTTTGCAATTGAAAAAATGACTGTTTTCAATTACACAGTGACATTAAGAAACAAATGTTCAACCAAAAATATGACACTGTAATTACTCAGTTATTAATAAGCATAATATTAAGCCAAAGAGAAATTTATTACTGACACTATTTTTTACAAAGGCAATTGGCCAGGACTTGTTCTAATTAGCCATTTTATTTTTAGATTTTTGAAATATCTACTAGTTCCAATACAATTCAATATATGGAGGGAGTCAGGGGGAAGGGAAGAAAACACACACGCACACATCCCCACATTTAATTCTTGCAAGAACTCTTTGAGTTTCAGTCCAATAATAACAGTTTGTACTGTTGTTATCCCTATTTTACAGTTGAGGAAACTGAAGCAAATAGATGTTAAGTGACTTGCTTGAGCTCACACAGCTAGGAAGGCTCTGACACTGGATTTGAAATAAGGTCATCTTGACTCCGGGCCCAGTGCTTTATCTTGCCTCTGACCAGCCTTTATTAAGGGACTATTATATCAAGGCATTGTATATTAGGCAGTGATATTGCAAAGGTAAGATGAAATAGAGTCCTTGTCCTTAATCAGCTTACATCTTAGTGGGGAATGAGACTTGGAGCCAAGGGTACACCAGTGTATCCCTCTCAACTAGATGAAGTCAACTGTTTCTTGTTTTATTTCTCTATATTTATTTCTCTCTATTTATTTATTTATTTATTTCTCAGCTCCAGTCCAGTCTTTACATTCTGTTGCCAAAGGAATCTGACTACTTGACTTTCTATTCCATCCAAAGTCAGGTGGCTTCCATTTGCCTCTGATAAACATATGGCTCCCTATCTAGCTTTGAAAGTCCTTCGCAATCTTGTTCTAACCTAGCTTTGTAGCTTCATTGGACATCACTCTCCTGCCTTCATTCTGCAATTCGGCCATTTGACTTTCTCTCTGTTCCTCATTTGTCACACTACATTTCTGGCATTTCTACCTTTGTGGTGATCATTCCACATGCTTGAAATGTGCCACCTCCTTATCTTTTTCATATGTATCCCTTCAGGAACCTTTTATTTCATTTCTTTACATATATTTATATTGATCAAATTTATACTTGTGCAGTACATATTTTTACATGTGCTCACATGTAGTTATTTCCATTAGAATATAAACTCATTGCCAGTAGGAATTGTTTCATTCTTTGTACTCATCTCCCTATGTAATGAACACAGTGGCTGCCTGGCATGTTGTAGGAGTATAAGAAATACTTGTTGGCCAATTGATTAATTGATGGGGATTTGAGAAGGAAAGAGAAGGAAGGCATGAACAGTAAGTAGGGGGAATCAGGGATCAGTATTAGATGGTACATAGGTTCAACTTTTAAGAAATGGTAGGAGTTCTAAGAGGTAGAGATGAGGAATACATTCCCTTTTGATTCCCTTCTGAACAAATGCTAACATCCTTATATAGATGGTGGAATGCTTAATTTAAAGGACTTTCAAATATGCCAGTTGGGTGTGAAGGGGAATAATGTGAAATAATTCTGGAAATATGAACTGGAGCTAGACTGTGAAAAGCCATTGCATTTGTCCTACAGTTAATAAAGAACTCTTGGAAGAGAGAACCATAGTTAGATTAGTGCTTATGAAGATTATTTTGATAGCTGGATTGGAGGATGTGTTAGTTTCTAGGTTTGTTGTTGTTGTTGTTGTTGTTTTTTTAGTGTGAAAAAGCATTTTAGCTTCTGCTTTAATTGCTGATGCAATGAAGAGTAATGAGATAAAAATTCCATCTATAACCATAACTCCCCATTTATCTTGATATTAAAAATGTTAATTTGGCCAAGGGTTTTCTGTAGGATTTTTTTTTATATGTGTGTGTGTCTGTGTCCCACATAGACTGCATTTCTTTAGATCTAGTTAGTTGTCATAGCATGTGTTAACTCAAAAAATTTGAAATTGTCCATGACTGTAGAGGAGACAAACTGTCTAAGAAATTTCCATTTCTGAAGCTTGTAAAGCTCCACTTAAGGTCAGTTTGGGAACTTTTATTAAGTTCTGGGCATGACCAAAGTATGTGTATCAAGAATGCCAACAGGCGCTTAACAACTTTGGAAGCTAGTTTTGGAGTGTTGCTATGTAAACCACTCTTTTCATTGTTGGCTTAATATTTCTTCTTTCATTTTATCACCAGGGATGGGTGTGAAATTTGCCTGAAATTTCATTACCCTCTGAGGGAGTGACTTAGAAACCTCAGGATAGTTTTTGACCTGATTTTTGCTGCTAGGCGAAATAGACCAGACTTCCTGAAATAGTTTCAGTATAAAGTGGTAACCCTTAGGCTGGAACCAACCCAGATTCTGAGGAAGGCAGGTAGAAAATGCTTCAATCAGGATCTAAATGATTTTATGCCTTTTTTGTTTTTTGGATAACACTTTTAGCTCTGTAATCCAATTCAATCATTTGTTAAGTGCCTACTATGTTCCAAGCACTGTACTAGGAGCTATTCCCCTAATATCTAGCAAAGTGATCTGCTCTCAGTAGATCCTGAATAAATGTGTCCTGCACAGAGAAATTTAGTAATTGCCTATATGACATTTAAATATTAATCCAACTTGCAGGAAGCTCATGATTTACAGTTTTTAAAAAATCCTGTTTCAATATTGTGGGACTTGAGAAATAATTTTGAATTAAAAGAGCTGTAATTCCAATCAGCTAATTAGCATCTTGATCATCACATAAACTCTCTGACAGTTTCCCAATTTTTAAAAATGAGAGAGTTGGACAATAAATTACATACATATGAACTATACATGAGTAAAAACGAATTTACCTTTTTATATCCTTAAATTTGTGATCCTGTGATTTAGTCCCGTCATCTAAAAAGTAGCATCTCTCTAACTGGAAAGCATATAGCATGGACAGTAATTTTTAAGGCTAACTTCATGAAATTTAGATCTTAGGGGTCAACTGAATATTGACTCCCTTCTGGAAGAGAAGTAGGGCTTTGTTTTTGTTCTGGTTTTAATTTTTTTTTTGTTTGGTTTGGTTATGAGGAAATAGTTCCAGTGGCAACTAAAAACTGGAGCTCTAAGAAAGTATTTGCTTTATACAGTAGCTGTGGATGTTAATCTGTCATGGTGCTGAATGAAGGAAAGGGCAAAATAATGATTAAAATGATTTAAAATGACTGATAAGTTATTTTTAAGTGGAAAATTACAGTATGACTGGCGTGGAATGTAACATTTAGCTGTAGGATGCCAGTGGTAGTTCTCCAATGCTGATCATCATGCCTGAGTAATCTCCATTGGAGGCTTTGAAAGCTATGAAGCTTAGAGGTTCTCTGGTCCTTCAAACTTTCTAGCTTTTCCCATGGAGTGTACTAAAATAGCAATTTTCCCTCTTCAGATGATTTTCTATAACTAGGGGTCACATTGAAGCTTTAGATTCAAAATTAAATGTAAAGTAGTTAACTATGCCATTTTCCTACTCATAATTAGAATGGAGAATCAAGTTTTGGCTTAATATTGTGAATCCACACAAGTTGGTTATAATTTGTAATAATTTTCTTTTTGGGCTTGCTTAATTTTTTTCTACTCAGTTGTGGAATGATTAAGACCCACAGGCTAAAAGTCAGCCTATCTGCAGTGGCTTTATCCAACTACAAATGGGTGAATGGAAATTTTTTTGCTCATGTTCAGAGAAAAGCTTGATGCAGGTTTTCCAGAGCAGTTATTATTACAATTGCATTGAGAGATTTTAAGTATTTTAAGTAATGTCAAAGTTTTCTCTAGACTTGGATACGTTCTCATTTTGTAGAATTTTAAAGGAAAGTCAGTTTAGGAATTGTTGATTATTTTGTGTTTAAAACAAGATTGTTTTGCATTTAAAAACTTGCCGAGAAATTGGAGGATAAGTGTGATATAGTGGCGAAGGTGATGAATCTGGAGTAAGAGGTCCTGAGTTTCAATACTATTGCTGTATGCCACTTAACATCTGTGTGACCTAGTTATCTAACCAGTCTGGGCTTTGGTTTCCTCATCTGAAAGGATAGTGTTTTATTAGATGACCTCAAAGGATTCTTCTGGTAATAAATCAGTAACAATAATGATGATCACTCACTTTGAAATCTTTTTTCAAAATAAAGAAAATATTCTTTTAAGAGTCCGATTTTTGTTGTTGTCATTTCTCTTTTTGCCTTCCTCTTCCTTTCTGCATATGGTGAGATAGATATAATTGAAAGGGGGGAGGGGAAACTCTGAGGCTTCTCACACTGTTGTTATAGGCTTATTTTTTTTTAAAGGAAATTGAGGGAGGCTAGCTTCTTGGACCTCATAAGGACCCAATTTATTTTTAGACTTATAATTATATGAGTCATTCCTTGGAGTGCTTGTAACTGAGCTGTATTTTTAACTATACTTTAGTCAATCAGCAAATATTTATGAAGTGCCTATTATGTGCTATAAATACAAGATAGTCCCTGCTTTGAGGAAGCTTACATTCTATCATAGGAGACAATAAGTACAAATACAAAATATTTATATTTATTTTGGCAGGAGGGTACTAGTAACTGGTAGTAAAGATCAGGAAAAACTTCTAGAATGTGTCCCTTGAGCAGAATTTTGATGGAAATAAGGGATCCCAAGAAGCAGAAGGTATCTTTGTATCAATTTTTTAGGGCACTTTCTTTTAAAAAAGCAACTCTTCCTTTGCATTTACTCATATTATTTCATCATAATTATTTGTGAACTTATCTCATTCTTATATTAGAGTTCAAGTTTTTGAGAAACAAACCATTATCTCATCTTTGTATACACAGCACCAGAATTTTGCACCCTACACAAAAATATCACAGTTACTCAGCCAGCATCTAATTCAATCCATGCATGAAAGGAGAACCACCAGTATAACATGCCCTATAAATTGTCATCTAGCAGGAGCTAATGACCATTTGTCAGTCAATCATTTAATGAAACACTTAATTAACTTTGCCTTTGTTTTGATCTGACTCTTCATCTAAGTTGTTCCTGATTCTCTGGAGAGGAGTGCCTTCCTTCTTTTTTTTCATGATTAATTATTTAAAAAACCAGAAGACTGTAACTGCTTTCTTTAAAACTAAATTTAGGAATATAAGATCGAATCTTATTTTATTATTTTATTTTTAAAAATATTTTTCCATGGTTACATGATTTGTATTCTCTCCTTCCCCTCTTTCCTCCCTCCTCCCCCCTCTTGGAACTGACAAGAAACTGATGGCTGCTGCCTTATAAAATAGTTTGAATGTTGTTTCCCCTTCATTCCCACCTTTTGCCATCATCATTTCCTTTAATATTTTAGGGTCTTTTGGATTTTTTACTTCTTGGATATTTGACTTTTCCATCTGACTTTCCATTTGAAACCTTCCATATGTATTGTATTCTCCCCCATTAGAATGTGGACTTCTAGAGAGTAGGGACTGACTTACTTTTCTATTTTGTGTCAGCAGCACTTATTTCATTTATTCATTAATTCTTTGCTTTGTCCAACAGTCAGGAGTGATTTGTTTCTGAAGCCATCAGTTGTGTTATATAGTTGTATAATGGTGGGGCTAAGTCAACATACTAACAATGTAATTGAAAAACAGCACTTGGTTCAAGACCTTCTTAATTTGTACAAATTATCATCTCAGTTCTTCATTTTTCTTACCGTGAAAGCAAGAAGAATGGAATAGGTGACTCCTAAGGTCTCTTTTAGCTCTAACTCTGTGTTCCTATGTTCTTCATCAGTATCTCTTTATTGTAGGTTGTTAATAAATACCAAATGAGTGACATAGATGATAAAAGCTATAGGCTTTCAGATGAGGGATATCACTTCCTAGCTTAGGTGATCTGGGCAAGTTTTATGGTGATGCTAGAATTTATGTTGAAGATGGTTTTGATGGGTTGAGAATAAAGAGACACAGTACTTAGGTTCGTTTGAACTATGCCAGCAAATAGTCTTGGTGAATAGACCTCTTTGGCTAGAACAAAGCATGTGGATTAAGAGAACAGTGGGAGTTAAAGTTAAAAAGGTAGATTGGGCCAAATTGTGGGGGAACTCAAATGTTAGACTGAGGAACTCAAGGCAATTGTAGTGTATTTTGTTTGTTGTAACTTGTATTAACAATGTGATGGGGAAGTTATTTCATTTTTTTCTGAATTGTTACCCATTTTATCTGAAGATCTTGTCACTGTAACAACTATAATACAGTTGAGTTTGACTTTGTAATCCAATAGCATTTATTGTGTCCATACTATCTATGTACTGGACAACATCCTAGATATCAGAAAAGACCTAGCTTTTAAAGAGCCTACATTCTATTGTGGGAAACAGGTCTTTGTATCTAAGTAGATGCAAACAAAATATAGAGCAATTTAATGGGTTAAAGCACTTGAAGTTGGGGAAGAAGGATAAGGAAAAGCTTTTTGTAGGTTTTTCTTGAGCTGAATTTTGAGAGAATCAAAAGATTCTTAGATCTCTGGAGGTGAGGAAGAAATAAGTTCTACTCGTGGAGAACATCCACTGAAGAGCTCACAGATGCTAAGTGAAGTCTCGTATGAGAATAAAACTTGTCAGGAAGGTAAAGTTTATCAGTGAGGATATATGCTAATCCTGAAAATGTAAGTTGTAAAGGGCTTTTGATGACAAACTAGAGTTTGAATTTCATCCTAGATATAATAAGGGCACCAGTGGAATTTGATTCAGGGAGTGACATGATTAAGATGTTCATTTTAAGAACATTTCTTTGGCAGCTTTTTGGAGGATGAATTATAGAGGGAGGATAACAGATTTGGAGACCAATCAATTCAGAAAGCTATTTCAGGAGTTGGGAGTGATAAGGGGTAAGGGTCTGAACTGTGCTAGTGGCCCTCAAGTTGGGGATGGAAGGGAGGGACGTTGTGGAGATAGAGACAATAATATTTAACAACTGATTGCCCATGTGAGATGAGGAAGAGTGGAGAGGGAGGACCATATATTTCATTGAAATTTAAGTTGAGGTATAGAGTGTAGTATAGTATATTATTGGGAAGAGACTTGATCAGAGACATATGGTAATTCATTTTACTCCTTTCTCTCATGCTTCCCTGTTGGATAAATAGCTTTGTGTATATGTATATTCTTCCCTCCTTGAACCAATTCATATGACAGTGAAGTTTAGATAAATCATATTGGAATAGAGCACCTATGCAGGGGGTGGATAGAATTCTGGTGCTCTAACCACAACTCCACACTTCTTCATAGCTTACATTCTTTTTACTACTTTGGATAAACTAACTTTTTAGTTCCTTTAGTTTTTGAAGGCTTCTTGTTTATTTCTCAAAATGATGAATCTGCTCATCTTTATCAATAAGTCAAGTTCCTTTATTTAGAGAACTTAGTGCTCTTTAGAGATGTCTTTTAAGCTTCTTCCTAGAAGCATGTGCAGATATTTCTTTTCCTTTCAAAAAGTCACTTTATAGTTTTGAAATGTTTATTTTTATCTCTGTCTCAATTTTTAAAAATGTATATTATAGAATTCTTTTTATTTTTTTGTCCATCTCTGTGAACTAGGTAGGGATTTTTCAGATGAGCAAAATGAAATCCAGAGGAATGATGATTTGCTTGAGTAATGTGGAAGGTGAAGGGATAGAAGAGCCGAAAGTAGAATCCAGGTTTCCTCACTTCTGGTATATTGCTTTATTTCTTTTATTTTAAATTAATAGTTTTATTTTATTTGTGAATGTTAACAAGAGCCACCAAACATACTAATATGCCCCTCTCCCCCCAAAAGTACTAAAAGGATTATGTAAGAATTTATGAACTTGTTTCCTACAGTTAAAAAAAAAAAAAGAAATCTGTACTAAATTTAGCAAGGTGGTAATTGTTCCTCTCTTTTTTTTTGGTATTAAAAAAAAAGTTCTATTGATGCCTCACTCCACTTTTCCCTCTTACCTCTTGCATCTATCATTACCTTCTAGCCCGCCACTGCCCTCTGTCTTTCCTATATGAATTCCTCTCTTGTAAGAAATGTGTAGTCAAGCAAAGCAAATGAATATGTTGATTATGCCTAAGAATGCAGTCTTTCTACTGTACTTCTGTTCTAGAGTGTTATCTCACAAGTAATAGGAGGAAGGGAGGTTTCCACCATTTTTCTTTTGAAGTCATGATGGCCTGCTTTTCTCAGAGTTCTGAGGTCTTTCAATGTTGTTTCCCCTCACATTATACCAATTGCATGTTTTCATTTCATCTATCTTAGTCCAAACATGTCTTTCTCCATTTCCCTAAATGTTTTAATCTTAATTTTTTAAGGCATAGTAGTATATTATTTCATTCATCATATACTACTCTTTGGTCAGCCATTCCCCTAGTATGTGAGTACTTATTTTCTAGGCTTAGAAATATTATTGTATACATAGGTTCTTTCCTTTTGATTTGTACCTCTTGGTGGGTATATGATGAATTTTTGGATCAACAAGTATATTTATGTTTAGTAATTTGGGGAGGATCTATTTATAAATTATTTTCAGAATAGTTGTGAGACTGAATCTTCTAAGATTCAGACTCTAGTCCTGTTAATTTTCATTTCTCTTATTATTAATGATTTGGAACATTTTTTCAAATGGTTGTTGATAACTTGTATTTCTTCATTTGAGCCTATGATTTCCTTCATTTCTCTATTGGGGAATGGTTCTATTTTAATACACATAGTGATTTTTGTGTATTTTGCATATAAATTTATCAGAAAAATTTGCTTAAACATTTCCTCCAGAGAACTGTTTCTCTTTTAATTCAAATTGCATTCATTTCAATTTAATTTTTTATAGTGTCATTAGAATTGCCTGTTGCATCTTTTCTGATCACCTCATCTTGTTTGGTGAAAATTCAACTCTCATAATTATGAAAGATATATTTTTCTCTGCTATAATTTTTTGACATGTTAATACTTTCTATATTTGGCATGCATCTATTTATACTTTATTGTGACATGGTGTTATATTTTGGCTTCTATCTAATTTCTGCCAGAATGATTTTTAGTTATCTCATAGACTGTATCAAAGAGACTCATCCCCAGCGACTTTACCACAGTAGTCAGTATCCTGGATTTAATAGAATATTATGCTACTTTGATTAATTGCTTCTCAATCTTTTTTACCTGACTTCTATTGGTCATTGTTTCTCATGTTTATTACAAAATAGTTGCAGCTATAGCTCTTTTATAGAAGTTTGAACTCTGTTATTGCTGGATCCCATTTCTGCCTGCTTAAAAATATTTTTTCCCCTTGAAATTCTTGACCTTTTGTTATTCCAGATAAATGTAATATATTGCCCAGTTCTAGTCAATGAAGTTGTTTCCTACAATTTTAAAAAAAGAAATATATACTAACTTTAACCAGATAGTAAATATTCATATCTTTGTTTTCTTTGCATTTTTTACAAAAAGGTCTTATTGATGATTTCTCTTCATATCTATTACTATCCTTTGATGGTTTGGTATCACACTAAATATTCATATTAATTTATTAGTATTTGGCAAGAGCAATGTATATTTCTCTAATTATTTGAATTTTTGTGTCTTGTTAAGGGTGACGCTCATGTATTTTATACATTCTGTAGTTTTTCTGAAGATGATTTCTCTTTTTTTTAAACTCTTCTTGCTTGGTTGTGTTAGCAATATACTAAAAAGGCCATTGAATTTTTTGTGGGCTTGTTTATATCTGATTGCTTTACTGAAGTTATTAATTTTATAATTAATTTTAATTTAGTCTCTAGAGCTCTTTAAGTTAACCATAATATTATCTGCAAAACCAATAATTTTGCCTCCTCTTTGCTGATAGTTCTTCCTCCAATTTCTTTTTCTCATCTAAATGATTTCTATCATTATTAAATAATAAGTTTGATAGTAGTAGATATCCTTGTTTTAGCCCTGATTTAACTGAAAGCCTCTAAAGTATCTCTTTTAGATACTGTTGGCTCTTGTTTTTTGATAGTTTACCATTTTAAGGAAATATTACTATTCTAGAAAATAGCATTTTAATATAATTGGGTATTGTATTTTGTCAGTTCTCTAGTGTCTGGATTGAATATGACCTCATTGCTTTGATTAATAATATTATGTTTATAACTTTGCTAATTTTGAACTATTTCTTCAGTCCTGATAAAAATATAGTACATAGATATTACTGTAACCACTTTGTCAATATTCTCCTCATTTTTGTATCAAGATTTTGGTTCATCATTGTTTTTTATAATCTATCCATTTTAGATACCAGGACATGCTCTCTCTCCCTCTCTCTATGACTCTTCATACATGCATATGTAGGAATACATACAATATATATGTGTGCATGTATGTGTGTGTGTATATATATATATATACATATTTGGTAGGAGTTTGAGGCTTTTATTTTTTTAAACAATTTATTTAGTATTGGAGTTGATTATTTTTTAAAAGTTTTATAAAATTGTATAAAAATATAATATATATAACTATATAATTTTATAAATTTCACTTGTCAATCCACCCATGTCTGGGTTGCTTTATGGTGAGAGTTCATTGATTGTTTGTTCAAATTCTTTTCCCTGATAGTGGGTTAAATTCCTTATTTCTACTTCTGTCAATCTGGATATATAATGTGACATTATTTTTGTTAAGTATTAATCTATTTTAAGGGATAAGTTTTGTTGGCATGTAATTGAGTAAAATAGTTTCTACCAATTTCCTTTACTTTCCTCTTCATTTGTTAGTTTTGTATCCTTTCATAGTCCTGGGTACATAGAATTTGTAAAATGAATACTGCTCAAGGAGAGAAATGAATGAATAGATTGTGAGTCCAGATTTCTAACATGATGATTTTTTCCCCTTGGGCCCCATGGCAAAATTGATACTGTTTTAATTTTGTCTAGGGGACCTGCTCTGTTCAAATAGATGTTTTCCTTTTTCTGGATCAGGGCCATACCTTCTTCTAACCAAAATGTTCCTATATTTAGTTATTTTAGGAGGCAAGGACTTGGCAGTTGCACAGTTCAGTGAAACTGCTCCTTTCCTAACAGCATTCTGAAAGTTTTCAATGTTAGTGTCTGTTTGATGAATGAGTTGATATAAAGGGATTAGAATAAGAGTAATTGGGTATCACTTTTTAAAGGGATTACACAGTCCCCTTTTTTTTCTACTTTGTTTTAGTACTCAGATATTTCTCTTGTACTCAGTTTCTTTCTTTTGCTGAAAGGGATCTTAAATTCACACATGTTCAATTTGCTTGCCTCCTTAAAAATGGGTCAATTTTTGTAGTAAAAATATAGTATAGCATAGGTTAGGCTTTATAACGAGAGCATATAATGTATTTTGGTTAGTGCTTATCTCATGTGTATCTGCTTTCTTTTCTTTTTTAAACCTTTACCTTCTCCCTTAGAATAGATACTAAGTATTTAATATTAAGTATTAAGCAGGAGAGCAGTAAGAACTAGGCCATTGAGGTTAAATGATTTACTTAGAGTGACACAATTGGGAAGCATCTGAGTGTAGATTGAGCCCATGCCCATGATCTCTTGCACTGGATCTCTCTCGACTGAGCCACCTAGCTACGCCAGGTTTATCTCCTTCAAGAAAAGTTGTCTGACCAATCTGGCATTTAAAAAATATATAGATACTTTATGTTCTCATAAAGTCTCAACATTTTAATTTTATTTTCTTCCCAATTTGAAAATCTGGAGTCCCTAGTTTATTTACTTATTTAAAAAAATTTTATTAATTAGATGATTCAGAATAATTTTCCATGGTTATAAGACTCATGATCCTTCCCTCCCCTCCCCTCACCCCCTCTCATATCTGACATGTAATTCCACTGGGTTTAACATGTGCCATTGATCAAGACCCATTTCCTTATTTTTAATATTTGTACTAGGGTGATTGCTTAGAGTCTAGTTTACCAGTCATAGCCCCACTGACCCATGTGATCAAGCAGTTGTTTTCCTTCTGTGTTTCTTTTTCCACAGTTCTTCCTCTGGATATGGATAGTGTTTTTTTCTCATATGTCCCTCTGAATAGTTTCTGGATCATTGCGTTGCTACTAGTAGAGAAGTCCATTACATTTGATTGTACCACAGTGTATCAGTCTCTGTGTACAATGTTCTCCTGGTTCTGCTCCTTTCACTCTGCATCACTTCCTGGAGGTTGTTCCAGTTCACATGGAATCCCTCCAGTTCATTATTCCCTTTGAGCACAATAGTATTCCATCACCAACATATACCACAATTTGTTCATCCATTCCCCAATTGGAGGGCATCCCCTCATTTTCCAATTGGAGTCCCTAGTTTAAAAAGAAACTTTGTATTAGAAGAGGGGGAAAGGGGAAACTATGGAATAGGGTAAAGCAGAAATATTCAGCTCACATGCCTACCAAAGTGGAATGCTACTTAAATCAGGTTAATTGGGAAATATTTACCTAAACAAATAAAAAATATAATATTACAGATAATGTTAATTTGTGATTTTCAACAATAATATTCCACTCCACTGCTATAAAAGAATGTAAATTTGGAATCTGATGTTGAAATTTTGCATCTACTTACTCGTTTGTCCATAGTTAGGCAAGTCTTTTTTTTCATTAATGATCAGTTTCTTTATCTGTCAGAATTGATTAAGACCTGTTCTTCCAACAACACTGGGTGTTATGAGGAGAATTTTTTAATGTGTTACACTTTGTAAGTACTACCACAATACAGAAATATTAGGTGGTAGATATTATTAGGGAAGCATTCTGAGAATCATGAGAACTATTTTTAAGTACCAGTTATGCTAAGAAGAGCTAGGTGGTTTAGTGGGTAGAGTGCCAGACCTGGAGTGAGGAAGATACATCTTCCTGAGTTCAAATGCAGCCTCAGACAGTTACTAGCTATAATGACCTGGGCAAGGCACTTAGCTTTGTTTGACTTAGTTTCCTTCTACTGGAGAAGGATTAATGGTAAGCTACTCCAGTATCTTTGTTATGAAAACGGAAAATGGGGTCACTTTTTGGTGGAAATGACTGAAGAACAGAAACAAAAAGAATCCAGTTCTTTTCTCGCCAACTAGCCTGGCTACTTAATCACTCTCATCCTCAGTTAAGTAATATTTGAACTATGTATCCTCAAAATTTCCTTTTGACTAAATATTTTTTTATGCTGTTTGCCCTAAAAGGATTTAACTTCCTTGATATTAAGGACCATTTCTTTTATGCTTCTTTATTCTATTTTGAGTAGTTCAATTCTTGGCAGGTATCTGTCAATTCAGTATGTTGGTTTGATCTTAATAACTCCTTATTCATTTCCCTATCTGCTTGCCTATTCAGCTGTCAGTTGGTTTTGTTAACCCTACTTAAGACATGTGACTCATTGTAAAGGGAAAAAATATCTACTGGCTGACTAAAGCCATATAATGCCAGAGCATGAAGGAAACTTAGCAATAGGGTAGTAAAATAAAGAAGAGGGTACTGGATGAGAGGATCCAAAGATAGCTGGTTGAATCCTACCTCTGCTATATACAGTGTATGTATATGTATGAGAGAGAGACAGAAACAGAAACAGACAAAGGGGAAACTTTTTGTGCCTCAGTTTCTTCATCGGTTAAATTGGGTGGTTGCATTTGGTCTCTGAGGTCCCTTTTATTTCCAAAGTCTGAAAATATTCTAGTTCAACTGCCTCATATTATAGACACAAAAAAATAAGGCCTGTAGGGTAAATGGTAGGTGTGACAGCCATGCCTATTCTCTTTCCCATTTGGTTAGGCAAGCACAGTTGTTTGGATATTCAGCTTAACATCATAAGGTTTTATATCTCCTTACAGATCATCTGGTCCAGTGGCCTCATATGGAAGAGGAAGAAACTGAGGCACATAGAGTTCATGTGACCAATCCTGAGTTATTCCAGTCAATCATAAGTGGCAGAATCAGAATGTGAATCCCCCACAAAACCACATCTCTTGTGTAGCTAGTTGCAGGGGACAGAACAAGAAGTTAGAGGGCATATTTCATCTAATTATGAGGTAGTTTTATATCATTCTAAGTCCTTCAAAAAGGGAATGAATTATTTTAGGGAAGAATGATTCCTAAAGTCTGTATATATGCAAGCTCTTCCCTTCTATTTCTGGTTGGTTATCTGTTACCTTGAAGATCAAATATAAAATCCTCCCTTTGGATTTTGAAGTCCTTCATAACTTGGTCCCTTCCTTCCCTTTCTAGTCTTCTTACAAAGAATTTCCCTTTATGATCCATTGAAACTGGCTTCCTTATTTTTCCTCAAACATCTGATCACCAGCATTTTCACTGTCTCTATCTGTGCGATCCTTCCTCCTCATTTCTACCTCCTGGCTTCCCTGACTTCCTTCAGGTCTCAGGTAAGGAGCCTTTTATAGTCTATCCTAATCATAATTTCTTTCCCCTTGATTAATCCCTCTTTACTCTGTGTATGTGGGTATGTATCTTCTTTGTCCATGATTGTTTGCATATTGTCTCCCCATTAGATTGTGAGCTTCTTGAGAGCAGGAACGCTTTATTTTTTCTTTTTCTTCATATACTTAAACCAGAGTTTGGCACATTGTTAAGTGCTTAATAAGTGCTTACTGAATAACTGACTTACTGTCTGATTGATGATTACTAAGGCCTGGGTGGTACAGTGGGAATAGTGAATCTAAGTCTGGGGACCTCGATTCAAATCCCAGCACATTTATTTATTATTTTTTTCACCGTGGGCAAGTGAATTTATCTATCTCCCAAGGTCTCAGTTTCCTTCTACATAAAATGAGGGGTTTGGACTAGATGTTCCCTATGTTTCTTTGTAATCCTAAATTTGTAAATTCTTCTAACTCAAAGATTATATGATTCCATAAATTGGGGAATGTGGTAGATTATGAGAAGACCATTTAGATAACATAGATTCATTTGATCTCAGAAGGCATAGAACCTTTGGAACTTTGTAAGACCATAAAAAGCTGTCCTAACACTAGCAAGTTTTTGTTGTTGTTGAGTCATTTTAGTTGTGTCTGACTCTTCTTGACCCCACTTGGGGTTTTCTTGGCAAAAATCCTGGAGTGATTTGCCATTTACTTCCCCAGCTCTTTTGACAGATGAGTAAACTGAGGAAAACAGGAATAAGTGGCTTGCTCAGTTGCAGGTAGTAATTGTCAGAGGCCAAGTTTGAACTAAAAAAGATGAGTCTTCCTCATTCCAGGCCTGATTCTTTCTGTCCATTTGGCCATCTCACTGCCTAAAAAGTTTTAGTTAATATTTATTATCTATTCCTTTTTCTGTTCTATATACACCAAAATATTTATAGCAATACTTTTGGTAGCAGCAAAGAAGTGGAAAAAAGTAAGTGCCCATCACCTGGGGAATGCCTAAACAGATTTTTGCCCATTAGAGAATGACTGTACTGTAAGAACCAACGAATATTTAGAATTTAGAGAAGCACGGGAAAACAACTGATAATAAACAAAATAATCAGAATTAAATAAATATACATAATGATTGCAATAATGTAAATGGAAAGAACATTCACAACAATGACAAATATATAAAATGGCAAAAAATGAAATTATAGAGACCAATATTAACTTCAAAGAAGACATGAAATTCCCTCTTCCTCACTTCTTTATGGAGGTGTAGGGTTATGGATGTGAAGCTTGGTGAATACTTGATTGATACTTAAAGTTGATTCTGATTAGTTTTCTGGCACTTGAATTTCCTTTTTTATGCTGTGTTATAAGGATGAGTATTTGACGGGGGAGGGGGGAGAAATGAAAAATCCATTTGTACACCTGAGGGCATTGTCTCCTAGCCTGAATACTGGATGCAGAGTCTAAGGGCGTAGGTTTGAAGCCTGGATCTGCTTCTTAACTACCTGGCTGATCTTGGGCAAGTCTTTTTCTGAAACCATAGAAGCAAAGGAAAATTGAGTGACAGGGAAAAGTTTCTTCAAGATTATCTCCTAAGCCAGCATGTAATTGTATCTGTGTCTCCTTATACTTGTGCTCATAAGATACAATGTGTAGATTAAATATGGTGAAAGTCTTTTCAAAAGCATATCAAGTCTTGTTTGAGAAGCAAGAGGTTTCTCTTCTTGTAGTTTTTGCAACAATTCTTGTAACAACAGAGGAGAAATGTTTCTTTACTCCACTTTTGTGGTAAAAGCTTTGATGTTAATAAGTATTAAAGCAAAAGATATTTATTGCTTTTAAATTTGATTAATGAAATACAATGTAGCAATTATATATTACTTTTACCAAGTCTATGCTTAACCTTTAGCATATTAAGGCCTGAGGACTCTCATAGGTCAGACTTAATTTTGTTCTTAACTGCTCCTTTTCTAGGCAGAAATAAAATGATAATCACAAAAAAACACCATTCACTAACTTTGGTGACAATGAACTCAGAGTAATGGGGAGAGTTTTTTCTGGACAGGAAACTGACAACATTAATCTTTTTAAAAGGAGTATTTAAATCTGTTTTGTTGTTCGTCTTGGTAAGGGCCTAACCTGCAATTTGGGACCTTCCTATATTGTATGATTGTGCTTGAAAAACAACTTTAGAATTTTAATTTTGAAGAATTATTTTATATTGGACCAAAAAAGAAAAAGAGACAGCAAGATCTCCAAGACAATTATCAATTAATTTAGAATCAGAGTAGAATACCTCTGAGATTGTGTACATTTAATCCAGTTTTATGTTTATGGCTAAATATAATAAGCACAAATCAGTCATTTAAATTAAATTCTTGAATGTGTCTGAAGAAATGTATTGACTGAAATTAGACATAAGGGTGAGTGTAATAAATCTCACTTCATCTGTTTTAGAAGACTATATATAGTTCTTTTTCATAACCTTTAACTTCCTGTGTACTGGTTTCAAGGTAGAAGAATGGTAAAGGAATAGGCAATGGGGATTAAGTGACTTGCCCAGGGTCACATAGCTAGGAAGTGTCTGAAGTCAAATTTGAACCCAGATGTCCCATCTCTGGGCCTGGTTCTCAAGCCACTGAGCTACCTAGCTGCCTCCATAATATTTACCTTTAATATTTCTGGTTATTTGGTGTCATTGATCATGTAAAATAGTGACAGTGAAACTGGGAAAGAAAATACAAATTTTAAAACCTTTACTTTCTGTCTTAGAATCAACAAGCAAAGGAATGGCAATTAAGTGATTTCCCCATTGTCACACAACTGGGACGTGTTTGAGGCCAGATTTGTACCCAGGATCATCCATCTCTGGGTCTGTCTCTCAAGTCACTTAGCTACCTACCTTGTCCCAAGAAAATAATTTTTTAAAGTTTTAGGCAATTAATTACCAATGACAAAACCAAAGGGCATCTGGTCATACGGTAAGTGACAGATCTTTTTTTTTAGAAGACTAAATTTCACCACCTTTACACTAAAAAGTACAATCCCTGCATACTTATGTCAATTTTCCTCTACTCTCAGACACATATAAGGTTTAGTCACTTTTCATATTCCATTGCCAAAGCCAAGAACCTAGAATCTTAAGTGAGAAGTTGGCTCCAAAATAATCATGCTGAACAAAGCTTCTCTGAATGTCCAATAAAGTAAAATTATAGTATTGCAACATATGAGAGAGTTAGTATGCAATCAGTCTAAAACCCCACAATTTGAGGATCTTTAATATAAAGATGGTATTGTATCACAGAAGATGAGAGAGAGTCAAGTGTGCCTGCTTAAAGAAGGCAGCATTCCTTTCAACCATAAAAGAGTGTACCCAGCCTGTACGACTCCTTGGGTTGACTGCAGGAGGGGGAAAGTTTATTGCTTTTCCCCCGAGTTTACTTGCTAGTGACCATATAACCATTTTTGGTTCAACAATTAATCTAGAATATATTACCTTAATTTATTTCTTTTAAAAATGATACAATATCAACTATTAAAAATAGGAGAAACAATCAAACTTCACAAATGCTTCACAACTGCTTCCACTTAAATAAATTTATATTAACATGTGAAATATTATAATTTCTTTCAAATCTTTCACTGGCATCTTTTTTCACTGCATTCATTTTTCATTTTATGTAGTTTTCCAAAATTATTGTGTTCTCTGTACTTCTGGTTTTACTTTTTTATTTTACATTATTTAATGAAGGTCTTCCCAGGTTTTTTCCCCCTCTTTGTTGATCTTAATTACATTGTTAATCTATTTCATTAATGAACCACAATTTATTTAGCCCTTCTCCCTTATTGTTGGACATTTCTGGAGTTTCCTTTTTTTCCTTCAATTTTAATAATGCTGCTATAACATTTTTTTCAAAAAAACTTTTTTCCTTTGACCTTTTTGGTAGTAAGAGTATATTTCCAACAATGGAATTATTGTGTCCAAAGGAATGATTATTTTCTTAAGTTTTACTTCATCTTGCCAGACTAGTTTCCAAGAAGATTCTCCCAACTTGTTTGTAATTTTATCAGCAAGGAATGAATGTACTTATTTCTTTTTAACCTCTCCAGCATTGTGCCAATGCTTTTTAATTATTTTGGTCATTTTGATAGATTTGAGCTATTATCTTAGTTATATTAACTCCTACTTCTAATTAGTGATGTGTCTCCACTCCACCCCACTCCACTCCCCCTACCCCTTCTCCCCCAAGTTGTCTTCTCTTTTGAATATTGTTTGTATTCCTTAAGCCACTTTTTCTTTGGCGCCAGGAGGTTGCCTTTTTTTCTTTAATTTTTAAAAAAACTCTTACCTTCTGTCCAAGGCAGAAGACTGGTAAGGGCTCAGCAATGGGGGTTAAGTGACTTGCCCAGGGTTACACAGCTGGGAAGTGTCTGGGGCCAGATTTGAACCTAGGACCTTCCATCTCTAGGCCTGGCTCTCAATCCACTGAGACACCCACCTGCCCCCTCCTTTCTAAGTATATAATAGTTCTTTATGTAGTTTAGATACAAAGCTTTTAACTTAATGTTTGCCATAGATATTTTTTCTAGTTTTCCTTAATTTTTTTTTCTTTTTATCCATTCATTGAATATTGTTGAGAAAAAAGAACTATTTCTTGGAGTTCTTTTTGTAATATCATCTCTGATGGCTCTCAAGAAGTTTTTAATCTAAAGACCATTGGGAGATTTAGGGAATTTTACTAACTGACCTAATCCATCTTTGTTTCGGTAGTTGTAATTTTGGGGAATAGACTTCTATTTCTGAGTCAGGTACTATCAGTCATTTTGATAGAGTAGGTAAATAACTCCTTGGTTTATTATTAATTTTTAAGGTTCACAATCAGGCAGTAAACATTTATTAACTGCCTGTTATGTGCTGATAAATGGGTCTTAGTGCTGAGATACAAAAAGAGGCAAAAGACAATCCTTACTTTCTAGGAGCTCAAAATCAGAAGTGGCAACAAGCAAACTAATATGTATCAATAAGCTCTAAGCAATATAAATAACAAATAATTAAAAGAGGAACAGCATTACAATGTTGAAAGATTGTGAAAGTCTTCTTGTAGAAATGGGATTTTAGCTGAGATTTAAAGCCATTCATTGGGTATGAGGAGGGGTTCTATGCATGGGGTACAGACAGAGAAAATGTCTTCAGCAAAGAGATACTTTGTTCTTACAGTGCAGTGGAGGTCATCTCACTGGGTCAGGAGTGGGGAGGGACTTAGGTATAAGAAGAATTGAAAAGTGTGACAGCTAGATGGCTTAGGGGATTGAGAGTCAGGCCTGGAGATAAGTGGTCCTGGGTTCAAATATGACCTCCAACACTCCCTAGCTTTGTGACCCTTAGCGCAAGTAACCTGCATTTCCTAGACCTTCCTATTCTTCTGCCTTGGAACCATACATAGTATTGATTCTAAGAGGAGAAGTAAGGTGGTTTGTTGTTTGTTTGTTTTTTAATAGAGAAAAAAGAATTGAAAAAGTAGTAGGAGCATATGTTATGAAAGGTTTTGAAAGTTAAATAGAGGATTTTGTATTTGATCTTAGAGATAATAGGGAGTCACTGGAATTTGTCGAGGAGAAAAATGACTTGACCAGATCTGTGCTTTTAGAAAATCACTTTGGTGACTGAATGGAGGATAAATTGGAGTGGGGAGAGACTTGAGGCAGGTGAACATACCAGTCAACTATTTTAATATCTCATTTATAAGGTGTTAATGAGTAGTTTTTTTGAAATGAGGGCATCTGTGGGTGGGGGAGAGGGTAAAGAGAGAAATCCTTTAAATTCATTCCTATCATTAAGCATTTTAATGTGAGATTTCATGTACAGTTTTACTTCAGGGATTATAAAAATAGTCCAGTCCGCCTTTTCATATTTGAGAAGCTTAGTTTCTAAAGTCTCTCAGGTTCTTCTAGAAGGAAGAGATGAATAAATTAGATGAGGACTGACCCAGAAGTAACTGGAATTACTGAGAAGAGGTAAAAGCATCTGTAGCAGGAGAATACTTTCCCCAAATGGTATCAGTATTTCACTGAGTTTTCTCTAGTGGAATCTGTTCTTTAAGGAAACATCCCATTTTGTATTTGTTGAAGGCCTCACAAAGAAATTTCCAACTGTGGAACATCTACTCCTTATGGACTACTATATCAATGGATTTCACAGGGAAATAGGGAACAATATAGGGACCTTGCCTTTTAGATTTTGTATCATATTTTTGCTCTCAGTTATTTTTCAGTGACTGTTATCCCCATTTGTGGCTTTCTTGGCAAATATACTGAAGTGGTTTGCCATTTCCTTCTCCAGCTCATTTTTACAGATGAGGAAACTGAGGCAAACAACATTAAGTGACTTTCCCAGGGTCACACAGCTAGTAAGGATTTAAGGCTAGGAAGATGAGTCTTCTTGACTCTGGGCCTGGCCCTCTTATCTACCTTTCCAAAGTAAAACTGCCGGAAAGATCCTCATAATTGTGTGGCTTCATATTAAAGAATTATGGTTCATTGGTAGTAAGGTTATATGATTAAATTTTTAAAAACTGATAATTTTTCATTTTTACATCTCATAAAATTTCCTCTGTGTCCATTTTCTCCTACTTTCCAGAGAACCATCTCATATAGCCAGGAATTAAAAAAAAAGAGAGAGAGAGAGAAAAAATCTGCAAAACTAATCAATATATTGAAAAGAATCTGAAAATACCAGTGTATCTCATTTGGGGCCACACAACATTAAGTTTTTATTTATGTTGTATGTTGTATGTTCCATTTCCATTTCCATCATGTATATTGCCGCCATAATCTTTTTAAAAATGATGATCACTCTGGTTTTCACCCTTCCCCCTTGCTTTTTTTACTTTGTTCAAGGTATTCATTTTAGCTCAATATGACCTAATGGTCATTGATTCCTAACTTTTTTGGTGTCCTAAAACTAAGGTTGGGAGCTATGCCTCTGGTGTGTCTCTTGATAATTCCTAGTAAGGCTTCTAGTTGAGTAACTCATTTGCATTCCTGGCTCAACAAAGCCAGAGCTTGTTGGTTTATAGGGCATGAAGCCAAGCAATCATCGATGCAACCAAACATGAGCTTGTTGGAGAAAGAGTTTTAACCTCATTGGAGAGTATAAGCCAGTTTGTTCATTTTGAATTTGAATGTTACTATTGGATAAACACCCAGAAGCTTAGACACTGAGCACATGCTATAAATTCATATAATAATAATGTGGTTAGAGCCGCTGTTTTATTGACTGTAAGTTGTGGAAGGTTTCTTGTGCCAAATCATTTCTGGTCTGTTTTTTGGAATTCTGTCAATACACAACAGCAAACTAATAAAGAAGTGAGCCAATTATAATTTCATGATTTCAATCACATTAAGCTGCATTACAGTTTTAGCCTCAGTATATATTTGCATGACTGTCCTTGTTTTATATACTTTTGACCTTTGATCTCTTTTGTTGTCTTTTTAAAATTTCAGATAACAAGACTACCTTTTTCCCCTTTAAAAATAAGTAAACTAAGGGCTTGCTTGTATTTCTAAATCCTAAACACTGTACTAATTGCTTTCTTTAGTAATTTTAAAGTTTCCCATTTTTGGTGCTATTTATTTCTACTTTACATTTGATAATGGAAACTAAGTTTAGTTTGCAAAAATTAACCCCTTTCTTTTTCCTGTTTAGCCAATGCTGACCCAAATTCATTATTATTAGTATAAGCTATAGATGACATTTGAGATACCATCTCACCCTATTTGCAATACCTGGGTCCTTCTCTTGACTACTCTTTGATTTAGATTTCTCTGTTTTCCTTTTCAGATGAACATTTACATATAAAAGAATCCCATTTAATTCCTTGCTACTGAAGTGGCCAGTTTTGAAGTACCCACCTCATCCCCAGCCCTGCCTTCATTTATGCCCTATCGAATCTCCATGACCAAAAACTTTAAAGGAGTCCTGATAAAAACCAAATAAAATTGCCTTATTTCTGTGGTCTGTAGGCCCTTCAAAAAAAGGAGCTGTTGGATTTTTGTGGCAAGGAAGAGATAGAATTGAAGGAACTTTTCTCAAGGAGCGTATAGGAGAAGCTCTCCTTAGGAGAGCCTGTTAGGTTTACAGAAGATTCTTGTTCTTGGTTTGTAGCTTGCCCTTTACCCAAACTGTGAGGAGAAATACGTTCTTGGCATCTCAAGTAGAAAGTTGGGATGAATTTTCCAATGGAAATAATGTCTAAAATGATGGTAAGGGTATGTAGCTAAATTTCAACTCTGGTTACATTATAGGTTGAGTAGGCATGGGTAGTTCTAATCAACTTTTTAGACGTTGTTTTTCTGGAAAAAGCATTTCTTAATTCCACACAGAATTCACACAAACAGGGACCTGCCTGTATATTTGTCCTTAGTACAACTTATGGTAGTACTTCTATAAGGGGAGGAAGGTCTTTTACATTATTGGACTAATGGTGGCATTCTGGAAATTTTCCCATGTCTGATTTGAAAAAGAACAATGGAAAGATAAGAAATTAGATCTGGATCCATCTCTGCCATTGACTGAGGTTAAAATGGATAATATTTTAAGTTCTTTTTCAATTAAAAAATCTGATTCTGTGAAGTTGGGATAATGAAACTGATCAGGAACCTAGTCTAGGTTTCTAGCATTTACCTTAAACTCTACCTTCCTTGGGAAACTTTTAATGAGTCTAAGTAGAATTTGTTCTAATGGAATCAGAGTCAAATTATTAGACATTTAAACCTTTGATACAGTTATTAGGGCCATAAATTCGAGTTTGGTGTGACTAGGTTTGGTTTTCATCTTCTATTTCCAGTAGAGAGAAAAAAACTCACCTGGATAAAAAGTAGTATTTACAAGCAATATCCTTGTAAGCATCTAGAACTCACTGACTTCTTTTTTTTGTGTTCTCTGGTTTACTGATTTTGAATAGATAAAAAGAAGGTAAGTTTAGTGATATTGGATAGATAATTCAGGAATCATTATGTAAAAGACTTATTTTTTTAACCCTTTTCTTAGACCCTTATCTTCTGTCTGGGAATCAGTACTGTGTATTGGTTCAGTATTGTTTATTGGAGCAGTAAAGGGTAGGCAATGGGAGTTAAATGACTTGTGCAGAGTCACTCAGCTAGGAAATATTTGAGGCCATATTTGAATCTAGGACCCCTGATCTCTGGTCTTTGCTCTCAAACTATTGAGCTGCTTCACTTAGCTGCCCCTCTATGGATTTATTTTAAAAATTTGTTTTAAAAACACTTGGTTTTGTTTTTTATAAGCTATTCATGTGACTCTGAGAGTGGGAGGAGAGGGAATATTTGGGCTAAATAGGATGATGTAAAAAACTGAAGACCAGCAGAAACTTAAAAACCCCAACCTATCCATATGATTTTTTCCCTCTCAGAAGACATTTGCATTTTGGGAAGGGTAAATAGCTAGGTTGGGATTATCATTGGAAAAAGAGGATACTTTTACATTGCTTCAGATTTGACCATGCTTGGGGCTCTCTCTATAATATAGTAAGTACACATAGCATTTTGTATTGATTAAGGGGGTTTGGTCCACTTTGGAAGTCAGTGCCAGTGAAGAAATATCTGCAGTTTTTTAATGCTATGCTTGTAGCTCTCTGTAGCAGAACTGAAATATTTAGAAACCTTCTTGTTCTCTTGTCTCAGAAGATCATCATTGCTCAAATTGTAATTACTTCTGTGTGTAAGTCACCCTTAGGATGCCAGGATTTCAATTGTGTATGGTACTTTGAAATCTGTATAGAAGCTTTATTTGTTGGTTAGCTTAGCTATGGGGATGATTATTTTTCCATTTATCTTATAGTGTTACCAATGATCATTTTTCATTTGTGAATATTCTTTTCCTTCCTCAACAGATTATGGGGCAAAGGGTGTCAACTCCCATTAATACTTCTTGTCCATCTCCCTTTCATTCTTGGCAAAACAACTAGGACCAAGGATGCTTCTCTCTGATTGGCATTGTTTTATCCCTACCTACTTCCTTTGGGATATAGGAGGGACAGTATAATTCAGATTTTTAAATGCTCTGAGACTCATAGACAGGATATAGTTCTTTGCAGCAAACATTTATGAAATATCTACTAAGTGCAGCCCCCTGAGACCAAAGATGAAAAATGATTTGTTTCCTTTCTTGTAAAAACTTAATCTAAAAGGATGTTGTATGAATACATACATACATACATACATACATACATACATATATATATATATATATATACTTCGAAAACTGCTCAGGGAAGAATATCAATGGATTCCTTGGTTCAAATCTGGGCCTTATATTTATTGCATGACTTCAGACCGACAACTCATATAAATTCGCTGTGCTTCTGTTTCTTTAAATGTAAAAAAAAGAGGGTTGGACTAGATGATGTTTTACAAAATCCCTTACCTTCTGTTCAAGACAGAAGAGAACTATAAGGGCTAGGCAATTGGGATTAAGTGACTTTCCCAGAATCACACAGCTAAGAAATGTCTGAGGCCAAATTTGAGCTCAGGACCTCTCACTCCTTGCATAGCGTTGTATCCACTGTGCTACCTAGCTGCCCAAGACTAGATGACTTTTAAAGGTCCCTTATTTTACACATCTGTGATCCTTTGACCACTCAATATATATATTTTTAATGATTCTACAAGGAGTTTATTTTTATAATTACATTTTTGACAATTATTTTTTTTTAAAGTATGTATTCCTCCCACCCCCTGGCCAAAACACATTTGTAATAAATACGTGTTGTCAAGCAAAACAGATTGCTGCATTGGCCTTGTATAGATAAAGCATTTATAGGGTGTTTGAGAATAGGGACCTGTAGAGAGAATATGGAGTTTGGTATTAGAGGATCTGAGTTTATATTCTACCTCTGCCACTACCATGTGTGCATCCTTTACTTTTCCAGGCTTCAGTTTTTCAAATCTGTAAAATGAAGTGTTTGGACAAAGGCAATCTGAGGGCTCCTTAAAGTTGAAATCCTATCCTTTTTCTTTCTTTCTTTCCCTCTTATTAATGTAGAAAAAGTTCTTGCTGAGCGTGAAAGGGGAAAAATAACAATTTTCTAATCAAAACTTGTTGGAATGAAAGGCTTCAGAAAAGTAGGCAATGACAATTAGGATTCTGTCCATTCAGGTAGACCCTTGTGTCTATTATACAGAGAGATCTTCCTTGAATTTTGTACTTCTGTCACCTATCTTCTCTTTTCTTTGTCTTTCTTTACCTTTTCCCGGAAAAAAGATCTAGAAATGTACTGGGTTTCACTTTCTTAAATACCTAAACTGTAATTTTTTTTTTTGAGATGGTCTGAAAGTCTGCATCTGGAAATCTATTATAATTCTTTGACACTCTCAAGTAATGTTTGGCTTGGGGACAAAAGAGATTTGATAAGTGAATGAATAAAAGGTATTCTCCTTTGTAATTCACCTCTATACTGTAAGCAGGTTAAAAAAATTACCAAGGATGTTGAGAAATAACCAGATCAGATTCCTTGTAAACCCATTAATACTGTTTCTCAATGACATGTTACTGATTTTCCCAGGATTGCGTTTGTAATCTATATGTTTTAAAACTATTTAAATTTGGTAGAGATCATGACTAAGGGGATAAAGTTTCCAGCTTGAACCCTGGCTAGTTTGCATCTTGGAAAATTCCCCAGACTCTGTTTGACAGTTTTGACAGGTTTCTGGGCTCCTCAGGTCCCAGGCTCTCTGGTTCTGAGGCTTGCCAGTTCTGTTGGGTTTCTGATGAAGTTTTTTTTTTTGGGGGGGGGACAGTTAATAATAAAATAATACCCAAATATACTGCTGTTACCACTCTTTCTTTGAATGAAAAACTGAAGCTAGTATTTGTTGTGAATGGAATCAAGGACTCAAAAGGAGGAGGACTATTACACTAACTGGTTCCATGTAATGTGTTAGGAAAAATATTTTCATTATTCCAGCCCAACTGAGTGGAAAGACAGGAAGACTGAGACCATTATGTCTGAGAATAGTATCTTCCCTTAGGAAATAAAAAAAATTACAAATTGTTTCTACCTTTCCACTCTGAACAACCTAATATATACCATTAGGTATGAATACACAGACTAATACCCTAGACTGAGGCACTCTTTGTTGACCCCCCCCCCCAACATATTTCTTTTATTCTTTTTATTTTCAGGTTTCACTTTTTTTTTGTATCTTTGTATGACCTACTCTCCATTTTAGTTGCAGAATATAATTTCCTAAACCCTTGTGCCAGCTCAGATCATTGCCTTTACTTAATTCAGATTATTTTAGTCAATAAGGTAGTGATAGAAAACATTGCCTTTTTCAAAATGGGAAATTAAAAAAAATCTCAGAGGGTGGGGAAGAAAGCAGGGAAGGCTGTTGGATCTTAGTTTTAAATGACTGAGTTTTAGATTACTGAATTTCCTTTTCACCCTGTCACATTTGGCTGTTGCTTCTATGTAGCTGATGACTGGAAAATTACACTGATTATGAAACTGGCTAATGTTTGATCTCGGAAGCTTTAGAAGCATTGAGTGTGGTGACATTGCCCTTTTCACAAGAATAACCCTCTTGGGTAGTTATATTGTAAATATTGACATGCATGCCTTTGTATTTCTCTTCCACATTAAATTTAGTTAAATAAAGCAAGAAAATATTGCATATTGAATTATTTAGAAATATGGAAGATTTAAATTTACATGCCCAAAGTCTGCCATTCTTCCTGCCCTCTCCAAGTCTCCCTTTTCTTCCTTCCCCCTCACACACTATGTTTCCATTGTTAAAAGAGGATCAGGGAGAGTTAATTATGGTAATACACAGCAACCAGGACATCCTGGCTGATGGTCCCCTAGTCTTACAGAAGGT
Organism: Monodelphis domestica; assembly: GCF_027887165.1. NCBI lineage: Eukaryota > Metazoa > Chordata > Mammalia > Didelphimorphia > Didelphidae > Monodelphis > Monodelphis domestica. Next base: position 256,536,627 of record NC_077233.1, read on the forward strand.
TTTTATTTTATGAGCAAAGATAATTTGTTTTTCTCTGTGTGCCATATGGTTTTGTAACTCCAGAGATCAAACAGATTTGGAGAAGTGAACGCCAGTTCTGTACTTTTAAAAATTGAGTTTGTTTGGAGATTTTCATAATTCTTTTGAACCACTGATGCCAACCAGGTCTGCTAGAGTCAACGATCCCTCATCAGTTGTATGGGAAAATTTGTAGCATGGACTTTTAAACATGACTGGGAAAAAAACCAACAACTTGGAACACAAATTGTCAATCAGTATGTAGTACATATTTGCTTTTCATTAAATAAAAAGATTAAAACCAGCAATGACTAGTACTGAAGAATAATAGTTCCAAACCTACCCAGGTGGTCTCTGGAAAAAAGAATAGAATTTTTTCTTTTTTCTCTTGATTTGAAAAGTTTGGGTAATGTGTTAATTGTTTTTGGAGTAAAATTTTCTTTATAGTCCTTAGAACAAAAATGTTATTTTGAGGATCCCCTTTTTCCACAAAGCAAATATTTCCAGGGTGAATATTCTAGATCAATTCTGTATTCTATATCTATACATTTTTATACTTTTGTGTAAAATTCAGCTTGTCCAAGCTAGTGTCTAATTTATTACCCCACCCACCCCATATAAAATTGCTTATTTCAATTAATTGTTTATGAAGAAAAAATGGAAAATAATTCTTGCTGTTAATAAACCTTAATTCTAAGGGACTGAGAAATAGAAGGGGAAGTAGTATCATGTGTAACATGTTCTTAAATAAATGAATAGAATCTGTTTTGAAGAGAGAGGAATAGCAGAAATAATTGGAACTTGAGTTGATCTTTGAAAGAAGCTAAGGTTTTTAAGAAGGTGGAGGTGAGGAGGGAGTATACATTCTAGGTAAGTGTAAAGGTATGGTTGGGAGGAGTAGAAAGCTGCATTTGGAGAACACCACATGTTCTAGCTTGGCTGGAATAAAGAGTAGATGAAAGAGCTCATTTCAGTGCCCTTAAACATTTATTGTATCATAAGTCAGGAACTAAATGGCACAGTGTCAGGCCTGGAATCAGGAAGGCTCATCTTTGTGAGTTCAAATCTGGCTTCAGACTTGCTGTGTGATCCTGGAAGTCCCTTAACCCTATTTGTCTTAATTTACTTATTAGCAGAATGAAATGGAGAAGGAAATGGTAAGCTTTGTCAATTATCTTCACCAAGAAAATCTCAAATGAGATTATAAAGATTCAGAAGCAACTGAAGTGATTGAACAACAGCAACCAAGATATTATTCTAGGTAGTAGTTGATCCAAATTCTTTATATCTTTCATAGTGAAAACTACCAGATAAATGGTGTAGTAAGAGGTTACCAGGTGAGTGAGGCACTTCATAATTCCCCTCCCAAAATTACAAATACAAGGTGTTCCCAAAATCTTAATGCCATTTTAAAATAGTTTCCAAGTGAATATTGCACTAAGAGTTTTGGAAAATCTTGTATTCAAATGGTGACTTGATCTCATTGATTTGGGATATGCCTTGCAATGTAAGATTTTGAAACATGTCCATGACTGTCATAAATGTTTGATGTAACCATATTTTCCCATTAGTTTGCCATCATCAACATGCTGGTAGGGGAGAGAGCATCCTTAATTTCTCCCCAAATCAGAAAGATACCATAGACTGTTGGTCGCCATTTACCCCTGTGGCTGCCATATCTTCTTTTCTCACACATCACTCTATATTTCCTTGGTGATATCCTTTACTTTAGTTTTTGTGTTTCATATTTTTTATATGTTAGGGCCTGCTTACTCTTCACCATGAGCCTTTTCTACATTTGGAGTGGTACTTTTTTGACTTTTTATATAACCCTTTCAGGATAGTAACGTTCACTAGGTGGCTCTGTGGATTGAGAGCCACACTCAGACAGAAGGTCCTGGACTCAAATCTAGCTTCAGATACTTTCTAGCTGTGTGACCTCGAGCAAGTCACTTAATCCCCATGGTTTAGCCCTTTCCACTCTTCTTCTAAGACAGAAGGTAAGAATTTAAGGAAAAAAATGCTCTTAAAAGTTTTCTGAAAGAAATCCAGCCCACTGTCCTCTTCCTAATGAACTCTTAGTCCCACTTTGTGCATTTTCAAAAATATACTGCTTAGCCCAGTGCCTGGCACATATCAGGTGCTAAATAAATGTTTATCAGTTAATTGATCAATGGATGAATAAGCTTATCATAATCTGAACAATAGTCATTCTCAATTTATTTGACTTTTGCTATGTGTTTCTGCCTCAGAATCAGGAAGATTAGTAAAATTTCTGTCTTTGATAGAATATTGGCTTTGTGCCACTAATCAAGTCATTTAATTTTATGGTGTCTCTGTCCCCTGTTTATTTTTTTTTAATTAAGTCCTAAGTTTTCTTAGAATAGATACTAAGTATGGGTTCCAAGGAAAAAGAGCAGGGAAGGCTAGGCAATTGGGGTTAACTGACTTGCCCACAGTCATACAGCTAGGAAGTGTCTGAATTAATATTTGAACCCAGGACCTCCTCTCTCCAGATCTGGCTGTCTATCAACTAAGCCACCTACCTGCCACTTTTTAAAACCAAAAAATGCAAAGAAGATACATTTCTTCATTATAGGAAGTTCTTTAGTTGAGAGTACCTTAAACTGATGAAATCACAGTTTGGAGTGGAAAAAATTGCTGATGTCACATTCTTCAAAGTGTCTGTGGGTTTCCTATGAGGGGCTCTATAATAATGCTAATAGCTAAAATTTATATAGCACTTACTGTGGGCCAGGCAATATGCTAAGTGCTTTTAAATTTTTTTCACATTTGATTCTTACAACAAATTTGGGAGGTAGTTGTCGTTATTGGCCTCTATTTACTGATGATGAAACTGAGGGAAATAGAGGCTTAATTGATTTGCCATGGTCACTGAGCTAGAGTATTCTTTCAGATTTGAATTCAGATCTTCATGAATCTAGTCAAAGTATTCTTTGTTGTTGCTTTTGTTTTTGTAATTGCAGTTTAATTTTCATTCACTGAGAAAGTGGGAAAACAGAATGATGATCAAAAAAGCTCTGAGTATTCTTTTTTTCCCCTCAGTATAACTCGGTTATTATCTGCAATCAATTATATCAGAAAATAAGCATATTGTATCAGGTCTTATAAAATTAGAAAGGGAGATAGCTGGAAAGATAAGTACATGTTATCAATTAAGATGACATTCATCAAGTGATTTAAGCTGCCCTATTTAGAGTTCTGGGACTTGATAACAACTAGCACAGTGTCATCCACAAAAAGGAGCATTTGGATTACTTACCAGAATAGGAAATCCATCCTTTATATGGACTTTCGAGTCCCAGCTATTCTGCATGGCAGTGAGGAATATCTTTGGTATGCATCTATCATCCTGTTTTATGACTTGCCTGATATATAGATCAGAGGGTGAGTGAACAAGGTTATTGCTATTTATCTTTAAAGATTCCTGCATAATTTTGAGGAATGTGTGGGAGATACCTTGTTATAAGAGAGCCTTGAAGGCAGGGCTCTGCTCTGCCAAAACCAGTTTTAAAAAACATCCAAACAATAAACTCAGTATGATCTTATGTTCACTACATTCATTCAGTGATATGATCATAAATATTGAGTTTGCCATGGAATGTCACTTGAGAAAGCCTTCCTGTTCCCTATTCACTATGTTAAGCTAGACTGTTCTAGGACATGCCTTCATGTGAATGTAGATCATTGTCATAAAACCATTTGAAATATATATAGAAATATATGTATATATACACATATATGATATATATACAAGTAGTCATAGATTCTCTTAATTGTCTCTTATTTCACTTTATTTTTTTTCATTATTAATATGGTCACAATTCCGCGCCCCATCCCATGCCTTTGCTATCTTTTTCTCCTTCAGATTCCTTGCAAATTGTTAACTCACTGCTCCCATATTTGTCTCAAGTAGAGCTTTTCTATTATATGAGGTCTAAATAACTGTTTGTCTCTTAAGTCAAGGCCATGGGCATTTATTAAGCACTTCCTAGGTGCCAGGCACTTTGCTAAGCAGTGGGGATATAAATACAGACAAAAAGAGACAGCCCTTGCCCTTGAGGAGCTTGTACTCTAAAAGCAACATGGGAAAAGGAACTGAAAAGCTGCGAGGCAGTGATGGAGTAGAGAAGGTATAAGGTTAGGGACAGGGTAGCAAAATCCAGAGAATGAAGAATAACTGTCCTGGGTCCTTTCTCTGAACTGTAGTTCAAGGATGAACTTACCTTTGGATTATTGAAAGACGAATCATACTAGTCTCTGCCAGTCACATCTCCCAATTTATGGACTTTTGTCCATGACTATATAAAACTATCTAATCCCTTTTGAAGACTATGCCTCCCAGCTGTATTTAAAAACCATTCCCCAACACTATGGTATTTTGAGAGATCCTAGATTATAATTTTCTTTCCTCAATAAAATACTCTTATGTTCATTAGGTAGTTTTGTTTATTCAGTAAATAACATTTGAGAAGGGGGCTGTAGGAATGGAGAATGAAAGGCAGCTGAAGCATTGTGGGAAAATCTTTTTAAAAACTCATCTGTGACTGTGATATCACATCCCAAATAAATTTCAGAGTCTATTACTATTCCTTTTCCCCCAAAAGAATATGTTATAAAAATCTTTGCTGATCTTTTTCATTTTTATTCCATTTGTAGTCATCTCTTCAGTTTTCATTCTTAAAGGTCCTTTGCATGGCATTGCGTATTTGATCTTTTGACATGCTTTGATTAAATAAGTTTTACTCTCTGCTACTTCTGTTTTATGAGATTATGATCCTCATATCTTCCATTCTACTCTATAGAATTTTATAAATGACTTCAATTGCTTGATGACCAAGATATTTTTAGACTCTTTTGGCCTCCTTGTTATGGCAATTTTATTTACCTTTGATGGTTTTAAAACTGTGATTCTTAGCAATCCTTCTTTCATTTTTCTGTCACTTTCCACCTTCATTTAGAAGAGAACAGTACTCAGAATTTTTTTGTTTGTTTGTTTGTTTGATTCGTGGATTTCCTTGGCTAACAGAATGCATTACTTTGTTGGTAGTTTCCATACTTAGGTAGGCTTCTCCTCTAGAATTTTTGAAGTTACAGAAAACTTCCAAGACGAATAGAATGTTATGACTATATTTCAGAGAATTGTTTAAGAAAATTCCTCAGTATAATAAACACCTATCTTGCAAATAGATGAAGATTCTTTAGAATTTTAATATCTTGGAATTCTTCTGATTTAAAAATATTCTCAAGTTTTAATAAAGACAATAACATTTCAAATATGCATATCCCAAATGGTATAGGATCTAGATTTATAACAGTAAAACAGAAGGAGAAATTGATGGAAAATTAATAATATTTTATTTCAATATATTATATTGTAAAAAATATAAATATGATCTTAGATTTACTAGTAAAATTAAAAAATTATTAAATAATACCTAAACCAAAGAAGAGATTATAAAATTATATTTCAAATGTAACACAAATATATCAAAAATCTATGGAATATGTAACAAACAGTATTCAAGACAAATTTTAGTGTCAAATGTTACTTTCTTCAATTCTTCATCCTCACAATTCTCCCAATATTATTCATAGGTACTTAATTAATCCATATGACTTTATTTCATTTCTTTCTCTGTCCTTTTTTGAGTAGCTTTCATTTATGTGACTCTATCACAGACTATACAGGGAAGACAGTAGCTATATTTGTCTTAACCCTAAAGTCCTTCCAGAAACCTAGAGCAATCTGTTTCAATTAGTCACAGCCTATCTCTTTTAGGGTTCGGATATTTTGGTATTTATGAATTACCATTTTATTTGATCCTTAAGACAACTCTGAGAAGTAGGTATGAAACGTAATATTATTCTTAACTCAAAAGTGGCAATCAAAACTGTTTTCCCCCTCCTGTTATGTCTCCCCCCCCCTATTATTTAGGCAGATGGCAGATTGTTTTTTAGATTTTCCAAATATGTGAGATTGAAGATAAGGAATTGAAATGAGGTTTCTCAGTGGATCAGATCAAATGGGAAAAAAAGGTTTGAATATACTCCCTCTACTGCTAGGATTTTAGTCATCTGGTCTAACTCCATTGTTTGTCAAATTAATAAACATAGTTATGGTCATTGTTGCAAATAATCAACAAATATTTATTGTGTGCTTAGTGTAAGCAAAGAGTTAGATTTAGGGATACCCACTACAGGACATTTAGGTATGTGTGCAAAATTATTTTGTTCCTGACCTCAAGAGAGAATTCCCATGAGAGGCAAACTATCACTTTTGATAGAGAACTGGCCTTTTACTATTTAGGAAGACCTGTTTTCCAGTTCATCCTCTGGCTTGTACCATCTTTATGACCCAGGATTAATGTCTTCACTTCACAGTCTTGTTAAATAAATTATTTTTCAGCCATGTCCAACTCTTTTTGACCCCTTTTGGGATATTCTTGGCAGAGATACTGGAGCGATTTGCCATTTCTACTTCTCTCAAAGTGTATGACTTCAGTGTGTTTTCAGTCTACTTAGATAAGGCATCTACAAAGAGATGAATTCTATAGATCAGTAAGGAAAGCGAGCTACTTCTTTATATAACTGAGCTTCATGTATGGCCTCAGATATCAATATTGTGTAACATAGATGGTAAATGTTAAGTGATATGAATAAGTGCAGATTTGTGGAAGAGAGAGGAGATTGGACTGGAAAAAGAGTCAGATTTTTTCTGGCCAAGGTGGAAGGATGATATTCTAGGTAAGGGGAATAATGTATGCAAAGGTAGAAAAAATGGGAAAGTACATTTACATGCCTTACAGGACATGATTAAGAGATGGGAAATAAAATAATTTAAAGTAGGGGAACTTGTAAAGTCAGAAAGAGTAAAGCTCTTAGATGAGTAGTTTGACATACCCTCTCCAGTAGCTACTACAGTACTGATTTGATTGTCGTTTTACAGCTGGAAAGGGGGGAAGAAATATGGTAGGCAAAATTGGAGACTTGTGAGAATGTGGTCAGCCACTTCCACTTTGAACTTAACCCTATGAGCCTACCTAGGTTTTTAAGCCCCTTCAGACCCTCTGCAATTTTCTGAAGAGTTCAGGATACGTCTCCAGGGCATGCATCATCTCCTGTCTTGGGCACTTGGTTTTTCTTTATTGTTGTGTTATACTTATCCTGAGAAGAAGTGGTGAAAGTGACTTCCTTGTTATTTATTCCCCCCCCCCCCCCAAATCAGTTACCAGTCTTCCAATTTATTTAAAGTCACCTTCGCCAAAAGTTGATTTGCTGTTAATTGTTCTTAGGAGGGGCCTTCCTTCCATAAATATGCATTTCCCTTAGAAATTAATCTTATTAATAATCAAATAGATTATATTATAATGTATTAATTATAATATATTAATACAATAATATTAATAATTAATAATAATTAATTTCTTGAAGGCAGATAGTATTTTGAATTTATATATGTTACTGTTCTTTTTCAGTCATTTTCAGTTATGTTTGATTCATTTGGGGGTTTCTTGGTAAAGATATTAGGGTGGTTTTATCAATTCCTTCACCAGGTCATTTTACAGATGAGGAAACTGAGATAAAAAGGGTCAAGAGACCTGCCCAGAGTCACACAGCTTAGTAAGTGTCTGGAGTCTGGCACTCTATCCATTTCATCAACTAGCTGCCATTTCTTATTGTATTCATTATTTTGTGGGTGGGGGGAGGCAAATAGTAGGTACTCAATAAATGCTAATTTAATAAATAAATTGTAAATAAGAAAGAATATACTTCCCCTTCAATGAAAAAGCTAATTGTTCCTTGGTTGTTTTTAAATTCTTTTTCTGCTCCTTATCTCAAGTGTCCATCCAGGTCAATTTTCAACCTTTTTTTGGGTTAAAGATGTCTTTTTTGAAAGTTAGGTGGAGCCTGTGAACCCCTACATGTTGCCTACAAACATAATTGAAGAAAATGTTCAATTTCAAGTTAGAGATGATGGAAAATAAAGAGATTCCCCCCACTCCTACCCTGTTCAGCTTCCTGGACTCCCTCCATGACAAGTTTCTTGACCTCTCAGATTAAGTCTCTGATTTATTTTTACTTCATTTTAGAGATGAAGAAATATGGATCAAGGTTAAGTGATTTATTCAAGGTCACAGATTAATATCAGAGAAAAAAATAAGCTTCAGGCTTCTTTCTGATCAGACCAATTGAATTTTTTTCTTTTTAGCAAATATTTATTTGTGTGCCAGGTGAAGATACAGAGGCAAAAATGAAACAGTTCTTGCCTTCAAGAAGCTTACATTCTTTTGGGGGCGCATGGGGTAGAATAAATCCAAGAGGCCTTCATGGAGCAGATACCAAATGAGCTAAATTTTAAAGGAAGAGAAGGATTACCTGAAACAGAGATAAGGAGGTAATATTTTCCAGGCTTGGCGGAAACAGCTTATGCAGATACATGAAGGCACAGATAGAGTTGGGATTCCTGCTTTGAACAGGAGGTTGGTCCAAAATTTAGAGGTCATTTATTGTATTGGATGTTGTTCTTTACAACAAAGATTGCAGAACTTATTAAAATGTGATCTTTGATAATCTGTTTAAAAGATGAACTTAAAAGTATTAGTTTATTGAAAACTTTTTGGCCAATGCAGTTGATAGCAGTCATTAGTAACTTTTTTTTTTATCTCTGTTCCCCTTATCCAACTGCTTATGACATATTAGTACTACCCCATATAAGGATCCTTTTCACTCAGAAGGAAATGTGTCATTTAAATAATTTAAACTTTATATTTTAAATAACATTTAGATCTGAAGAAAGAAATGGGGGAAATTATTTCTTGGAAGAAATGAACATTTCCTGAAATATGGAATTTTTTTTGCTTAGTATTTTCTTAGGAGAATCATTTAATTCTAATGCTTTTTACTAGAAAGCATATAAGTTCTTTCCTCCAAATAGTGGTTACATCTGTAGTAATTGGAGTTTTGTAAATATTACCCAATTTCCCCCCTTTTTACTCAAAGGATAAGTAAACAAAAGACAGTATTTCCTTTTTTTGTTTCCAGATTTGTGAAATGGATGTTGAGAAATTATATAATTTGGTCACAGCTACAGAGGGAATCTCTCGACTCAGTATGTTAAGAATGGTGTTAGAAAATTTGGAACAACAGCTTTCTATTGATGGAACAAATGACATTCAATTTTGGTAGGGAGATGAATGTTGTTTATTGGTTTTCAGTTATATCCAACTCTCCATGACCCCTTTGGAGTTTTTTGAGCAAAGATACTGGAGTTCTTTGCCATTTCCTTCTCCAGCTCATTATCCAGATGAGGAAACCGAGGCAAATAGGGTAGAGTGACTTGCCAGGGTCACACAGCTTGTTCGTTTCTGAGGTTTAAACTCTGAAAAATGCTTTCCTGACTCTGTCTGGTGCTCTATCTACTGGGACACCGAGCTGACTAGATTAGTATAGATAATAGTTTATCCTGAATAGAAATTGAATTGAAGCCCTTACTCATTTCTGTAAAAGCTTTTGGAGCAGGATAATCACCCCTAGCTCTTTATATGGGGGATAAAATGGCACACTTAATGGAGTACTGGACCTGACGTTAAAAAAATCTGAGTCTGTAATCTAGACATTTACTAGTTATGTCATCCTCGACAAATTACACTCTGTCTGCCTCATATTCTTTATTTGTAAAGCTGGAAAAATAACACCTCCCAGTGTTGTTGTAAGGATAAATTGAAGTGTTTTAAAGTACTTTGTAAACCTTAATACAGTATATTGGACAGAGTGATACATTTTAGCAATGTTTTAGAGGCACCTTTTTATTTAATAACTTTAAATTTAGGAAACTCCTTGTGAGAAGTTTATAAAGTCCTTTCCTCTGAATAACCTTGCAAAATAGATTCATTTGTACCCATTTTGCAGATGAGGTAACTGAGAAGTTTTGACTTTCTTCCATTTACTTGGCAGTTAGTGGGGAGCCATTACTCAAACTCAGTTGCACTGGCTCTATCTAAGTTCTTTATGTTCTTTATCCCACAGTGGTGAGATTGCCATTAATTTAGACCTTTTTTTCTTTCTGATTCTGCCCACTCAACTACCTTAAATATTTTCTTTTTACTGAATGTCGAGTGTTGTACTTTTACGCCAGAAAGCCACATTTAAAGAAATTGCTAAATGTAGCAGTAAAAATGTTGATGTGTGCAGAAGGATACACTCTGAAAGCAAAAACAATATCTGTTTAAAGTAGAAATTGTATTAGTTTAATTTCAATTTACATGTTTGCATATACACATACATTTATAATTATATCTAGTTTTACAGATTAGCAGTCTCTTAAAAATGTATTATGATATTATAAAAAAGCAGTTATCAAACCATTTGGCATTGTTTAAAAAAGAGAACAGACTTGACAAGGGAGTATTATAACAAATGGAAGTCAGTAACAGTGCTCACAAAATGACTTAGGAAAGAACTCTTTATTTGATAAGAACTACTGGGAAAATTGGAGAGCTGGCTGGTGGAAATTAGAAGAACATTTTATACCATATTCCACAATAAATTCAAAATGGAAATGTGACCTGAATTTTGAAGATCACAACATTAAAAATAGAAGAGAAGCAGATCATATAGCTTTCATCGTTACGAGTAGGAGATGTATTATTAAGCAAACAAAAGAGAGGGACAATTGCAAAATATAAAATATGCCATTTTGCTCATATGAAACTAAAAGACCTCAGAACAAACAAGATGCATGCATTTCAGATAAGGGAAGCAATTTAAAATCTACAGACAACTAACATTTTTATACATATGAATGATATATCTATATAAATAAATACATGCATGTGTGTATATAGCATATATTTATATGCACACATGTACACATACATAATCCATAAAAAACCCTTTCTCAATAGCTAAGTGGTCAAAGGATATGAACAAACACTCCTCAGAGGAATTGCAAACTGTTATCTATATAGGCCTATACTTGGAGGACATTGATATAAAGAATTGCCCCATATACACCAAAATATTTGTAGCAGAATTTATTACAGTAGAGCAAATAACAAACAAAGGAGATTTAGAGTTTGGCTAAATTTTGGTATATAAATATAATTGGATATTACTTTGTTGTAAAGAAGTAATGAATATGACAGTAGAGAGAAGCTTGGAAAGACTTACGTCAACTGATGTAAAATGAAGTAAGCAAGAGTCAAGGAAACAGTGTACACAATGACAAAGCATTTTGAGGGGAAAGAACAACAATCACAAACTAGTTGAAAAGGAATGCTGCAAAATTACCAAAAAGAAGTGTGGCTCTCCAAAAGTGTTACAAAAATAGCACTGTGCCCCCTCCCTGCTCTTAGCAGTGGGAGATCCAGAGGCATGGAACATGGTATATATTTTCAGATTTTCCCATTTATTAATTTGTTTTGCTAACTGTTTTTTCTTTTCCTTTAAAAAAACTTTTTTTGTTGTTGTTATATGGGATAGCTTTCTGGGAGAGGGGACGCTACTCAGGACATTTTGGTGATGTACAAGCAAGTGATTAATAAAATTTATTTTTACATTTATCATGTTTAAAGAATCACTTTTTATCATAAGGCTATGGTATTCTGGATTGAAATGCCTAATATTGAATATGACAGTCCTAACAAAAAAGCCAGATTTTCAAATTTTCTGTGGTTATATTTTGAGTGTCAAGAGGAAGAAGGATTAGAAGGCTATTTTTTATTGGAAAATTTAAGATGCAGAATTTTTTGTTTTCAGCTTTGTATATTTAAGACTTGAAAAAGTATTTTTTGGCATTTTAATAAACAAGTACCAAATGTTTAAAAAAAGTAATCTTATAATAACTTGCATTTTGTAGTGATTTATGGTCTTCAGAGCACTATATATATATACACACACACACATATATGTGTGTATATGCAAATATACATGTGTTATACATATATAAAATCTCATTTGTTCCTTATAACAGGTCCAGGGTTCATTTTAAAATAAGATTCATCACCAGGATATCTTTATCTTATTTAAATATTTAAAAAGTTTTATAAATGATTATGCCATCTTTAAGTAAAATCCATTGATTTTTCACAGTAATATGAATAGATGACCTCTGGAAACTTTTTATCCCTTATCGTCAGAAGAGGCATGCTTCTTCTCAAAAATCATATTCCGTTGAATTTGGTCTTGTTGATAAGTTATGTCTTTTCATTTCCACTGCTTCCCGAAAACTCATAATTCTGAAGGCTGTAATGGGAAAAATTTGAGTAATTTTGTCCTAAATAGTAACTTAAGAATCAGATTTTACTTTTTTCTTGAGCTCTTCCTTTGGTGGACTTGGAAGGCTTTTGGAAATCACTTCACCTTGTTTCTTCAGTGAAAAGTAGCATTAATAATGATTCTTCCCCTCATGTGTTGTAGAAATTATCTGAGGTGGGTCCTTTAAAATACAAACTTCTTATAATAAAGAAATCTTAAAATATTTTGTAGCAACTGTATTTTTGTACACACCACACTGCTTAAAGGTCTAATGATTTATTATAGGACTCTGAAACAAAAATGGCCACAGTTTGAGCTAGGAATAAACCACTCCAAATAAGTAATCAGTAAAACTATTCTGTCACATGAACATCTAAACAAGGTAGTTGGGTCTGATGACTTGGTCGCTGAGAGAGGAAAAGAAATCATTGATTTTCATCAAAAAAGCTTCTGTATTTGTTGATGCACAAGAGAATGAGAAATGAATATAATCATTTACAAATGATTGCGGCACACTAGAAAATCAAAACTGCCACCTAAATATTCCTTCATCTGAATGAATTGCCTCGGTTGTGTGATATTGAGGTTGTTATTCGATCTCAATATCACACAACTTAGGTCAGATTCTAGGAAAACTGGAGTTTAATTTTAAGGGTGTGAGACAAACTGCATTTTAGACTTTGCCCTTTTCAGACCTTGAGTAGCTAAACCAAGTGGGCTGTTTGCAGCTGGAAAAAAGTGTGAACCTTGAGTGGTCCACATACCCTGAGTGGCTTATTCCCTGATTGTAAAGTGGGTGAAACCTTGTGGTCTATTTGCATATGAAAAAGTCAGAAAGCCTGAGAACTGGTAAGTACAAAGAGTTTAGTCCAGTGCCTTTTCCCTGCCTATTCATTGAGGAAAAGAGACAGTTTTAAAGCAAGGAAAGGAGAGCCCAGCTCTAGAAGTCAGTCAAGTTATCTATGAGAATACATAGCTTGGCATCTTGTACTGGGACCTTGCTGATCAGAAACCTGCCAGTCTGAGGATCTGGCCTTGGAGCTAAGATTCCATAGATTTAGAATCAGGGAAAATCTTACTGAACATAAACATTTTAGTTCCTTCTGGAAAAAGTCATAGCTGAACTCAAGATTTTAATGAAGTCTGTAGCTGGTGGCAGTAGTGACTATAGCCAAGCAGTGAAATAGCATCCAGTGAAGACTATAAAGGCAAGATCTTTGGGGAAGGAAGGATGTCAGTGGTAGGTACAGTTTTTGAACTCTGTGGATGTTTAATCTGTTCATTTGAGCCCCAGTCTTATGGGTGAGATATTTTCCCCCCTATTACTACTATGCCATTTTATTAAATGCCTTTGCTATGAGTTAATTGTGTCCTGTTCTCTGATGGGACACATGGCAAACTAAACACCAGTAGGGGCTCATGAACTTGCATTTCTTTGAAACTGGGGTAGTCATTCCTCTTGGGGGACCAAATTAAAATTGCATTGGGAGGTGGGATAAGCCCAGAGGAATGCTTCACATTAACAGGCATGCATCTTGCTTATTTTGGTAGGCTCTAGTATTTAGTATTCTATGGAAAATATTGTTTTGATATTAGAAACTTTAAGCACTTTTATTTCAAAATAGGCTGCTGAATAGAGAAGGTGTTGATCTTTTAACTCACCAAGTGCAGGTTTATTCTGTTTTATTTATTTGCTTCAGACTTCTTAGACTTCTTGAAGGATACTTTGGTTTTATTTTCAGGTTAGAAAATTTGAGTGATGAGGATATTCTGGTGTCTAGTTTTACCAATAGGAAGGAGAATTTGTACTTTATTTTTTTTAATAGATTCTTTGTTTAGTAGGCTTCCTAGATAGTCTTTCCAGTGAATATTTTTTTCCCCTTGATTTACCAAAAGAGAGTCAGGAAAAGGAAATGCATGACTTTTGTTAGTTAAAAGAAAGATCATTATTGTGTACAATATGGTGCTCCTAGAGAGATTATATGGACCAGGAAGATTCTTTTGTTGAAGGTTGGGACATAAACTGGATGAGTTTTGCTACTTCAGATTCAAATAAGCTTCACATTCTAATTCAGTACAATTCCCTCTTCTTCATTTTAATTTATTATTTAAACTATTAGAAAATCTTTGTTTTTAGCTTTTTTTTTTTTTTAATATAGAGGATGTTCCTTTGGATGAACACAAAGCCCAAGGGCCAAGACAAACCTAGTTATTGGGGGAGGAAGGGAAGGGAATTTTCTGAATTATACCTTCCAGAGGGCCTTTCCATTGGATCCTATTCTGATTGGATGCTCTCTTTCTGTGACTGATCCAGGCTAGCCTTTCTTCAAGTCTCTTGAAGTTTTCTTCAGAATCTCTAGACTTTTACTATCATGTTCACATGTGCCAATATGTCCCTTTTAGTCTCCTTTTGTGTGTAATTGCTTAATAAGTGATTGTTGACTTGCCAGTGCCTTGACTTCTAGCATGGAAGGCCTAAAAGAAAAGATATGAGCAGTGGAACTGATCACGGTATCTAGATACTAATGACTGTGATGCATGAAAAGATAGGCGTAAATATTTGTACAATTCCTGAGAAAGCAATGGTTTCTCAGCTGCTTGTTGAGAAGTTAATCGTTTTTTGGAAGTAGTTCTAAAATTGGATGGAGGTGATTGGGTAAAAGAACTTCAAATTCTGTTATTTGTTAACAGCAGGATGTGTGATATGACTGTCCTTCCTCAATGCTGGGGAGACTTTTGTAAGTAGAAAATCTTTACTGACTGATTCTGCTGCTTGTTATTTACAATCCCTTTGAAATTTGCATGTCAGCTGGCATAATCTGGCATGAAGATAGCATTAGTGGGGACCTCGAGCTGGGGATTTAAAAAGAAACTGTAATCAAAAATTTGAACTTGAAAGTTAGTGGGGTACCACATTTACTTCCTAGAGACATTGTGTTAATGCCAAGTGTAAAACCTCTCTCTGCTCCCTACACATGTGGCTAGGAATGGAGTCTCACTTTCTTCATATGGAAAAGGAAAAAGAAAAGCACTTCATTCATAGAGATTGGAAAAGATCAAATAAGATGAGTGATGTTTACAAACATTTAGCAGATATGAAATATGCCAACAACAATAATAATGTTAACATTTTTATCACATTTATTATTTAGTTACATTAATATTTCTGTATCCTTTTCCCTGTGTAGTTAGATGACTTTAAATCTGTTAATATATATTTCTATATTATATATGGAAATATATTTAATATATTGATATTTTAATATAAATATTTATATTAATATAAATATGTATTCAAAGCCTAGTTTAAAAATGTGTGTAAGAGAAGAAATAAAAAAGGAGAAAATAGAATTATAAATCAATAAAAGAAAAGGAGAACAATTAATAATTTTGAGTGATAAATTTGCAATCAGAGTGGCTGACTTTCTGGTTGGGCATGGTGTAGATCTTCCTTAGGTCATACAAAGTCAAGAATCAGAAGGATTTGAATGTTTCAGGATTTTATAAATAAAGAAATTGAGGACCAGATAAAGATCAAATAGGTAATAATGGGGAGATACTAACAGTGACAGAATTGGACCCAAGATTTAGTATACTTTTCAACTTACTGCTCTACTCTCCTTGCTTGGAACCTGACTTCTCTGACAATCTCTGTTATAGATCGAGTGAGTAAATAAAAAGAAGACAAACTTAGAGCAGTTAATATTGCTATTCATTTGTAGCTCTGGTAAAACATTAGGTAGAAAAACAGGTTGAACCTGTTCTCTAAAACAAGGTTAAGGTATTTGGAAATTCTGAATTTCAGTCCATGCTTTTCTTATCACTTTAGTGTCATACATGTTTCAAAGACATCTATATTCTTTTTGAGGTCTTGCTATAAAAATATTTCAAAGAAGTAATTTCCACTAGAAATTTCCTAATGACCTTAATAAGTATTATGAGATACTTGGAAGACATGTGTATTTTAGGAGTGTTTTAAAAAAAGTAATAATAACACTACCGGTCTAACTGATCTTCCTCTTTCCGACTTCATTATTTTGTTTCACTTTCATTCATTTTAGTCTCTCCTGTTTGTAATGTTGGGGTTATTGCTGATAACTTCCCTCTCCTTCTTCTCTTATATCTAATCAGTTTTTAGTAACTAATACTTAGAGATAATTTTAAGGCTTGCAGTGTTGATATATAGATACTTTTTAAATTCAAATTTTATTTTTCTGTGTTAAAAGTTGTTTTCATCCTTCCCCATCTCCTTAAATGGGTTTCCCCCCCCCACAGCATGCTGAACTCTTTAATGATGACAAATGAGGACATTACCAGGCTATCTTTTGGAGAGGCTATTATAGAGTGCCTACAAGCACATGCATGTGTGTGCATACACACACTCTCTCATTTCTTTACCTATTGGGGCAATAGGTGAGTCCTTTTGCCTGATTCATCCTGTCGTGATTAATGTGAATAAGGTGGTGCTGACCTCATAATCATTCTTCATCCATCATAGGGTGGGTGCCAAAGTCATGGTATGTTATGTGGAAAGATACCCTTTCAGAGATATCTTTTGTCTCTTAAGGATAATTCAAGCTACCAGTTTCTTGCCATTTTTTTCACATTCTATGGACTTTTTATTTTTCATTGGCCAGCCAGTGTAAAGCTGTTTCATAACCTAGTTGTCCCATGGTAGCTTCCATGATTGATGCTTTCTGTGAGCTTGCTGTATGTCTAATATGGGGACATAGTAAAATTCCCAGGGCCCAAGATCTTTTACACGAAGGTATTTTTGAAGGTACTGAATGATTAACATGATTATATGACTACTTGAAGGTATTTGCTGCCATTTGGATTCAATTAAAAAAATTTTACTCAGCACCAGGCGTTTTAATCCCTGTTTTGCGAGGTAGTATGTGAGTTACAGCCCTCAGGGAAGACTGTGACTTTGAAAGAGGAGTGTCTTTTCCATAACTACCACTACTATGTCACTAGCTGAAGGGAAGATTCAAAAAGCATGTCAGGCCAATTTTGATTTAATTAGGTGAACTAAATTTCATTACTTTTTTCTTTTCTAATAAGGAATTTTTATAATTAAATCCACTCACTAGAAATACTCCAGTGAGGGTTTAAATGTACTACTGGTTATGTATTCATCTTCTTAATATAATTCTTATTTGCCATCAACATAGTTAGAAGTGATGGCAGAACTTCTAAAAGAACAAAAAAACCCAGCAGGAAATAAACCACCAAACTTCTTTCTCAAAGGTAAAGAATGGCAGCAAGCATTATTTTCTTGGCACTACCACTTAGGTACCAAGTTTAGTTGTAGTTTCACATTCTGAATTGAACTCTTCAAAAGTAGTAAGAAGGAGAGAAAGTAGTTACACTCATAGCTTTGATTTTTTCTTGTTATTAATTTACTTCCAAAAACTGAGATCTAAACATGTCCTTCCTTCCTTCCTTCCTTCCTTCCTTCCTTCCTTCCTTCCTTCCTTCCTTCCTTCCTTCCTTCCTTCCTTCCTTCCTTCCTTCCTTCCTTCCTTCCTTCCTTCCTTCCTTCCTTCCTTCCTTCCTTCCTTCCTTCCTTCCTTCCTTCCTTCCTTCCTTCCTTCCTTCCTTCCTTCCTTCCTTCCTTCCTTCCTTCCTTCCTTCCTTCCTTCCTTCCTTCCTTCCTTCCTTCCTTCCTTCCTTCCTTCCTTCCTTCCTTCCTTCCTTCCTTCCTTCTTTTTGTAAGAGGAAAGGGAAGAATAAAAAGAGAAGAGATTAGTAATGCTATGAAAACCTAGATTTAGAACCAGAAGACCTAGGTTCAAATTCTAATTCTGCCATTTTCTATCTGTGTGATTTTGGGCAAATCATTATTTTTTACTTTTCTTCAGTTTCCTCATCCATAAAATAAGGGAGTTGGATTTAGATCAAAGGTGTCAGATATGTGGCTCACCAGCCACCATCTTTAACTTACAACACTTCTGAATGCAGTCTGAATCTGACTAAAATGTAGCTTCTATCTGATTTTAATATGTTGATGTTTAGTAAAAAGTGAAATATGCAAACTTGTGGGTTTTTTAAGTCACCATGTGGCCCACAGGGACCCTTATGTATACTTTAGTGGTCCTCTGTTTTTCATTTTGTTTTTGACATCACTGGAGGTAACACTGGATTACTTTCAAGACCCCTTCTAGCTCCATGATTCTGGAATTTCTGGAATAATTATGTTAAAATCTTAAATGTAATGTTTATTGGTTATCAAATTAATTATTTAACATTCATTAATTGTGAAAAATGTATATTACTCATTTCTTTTGAACATAGTTGTAGAGAGTTTTGTTTTGCAAAAGACCCTGTATTCAAATTTTAATTCATTTTCAGGGAGTGGCATTACGTTGATATATACTTTGATCTGTAGAGGCTTCTAAATACTTGAATTAAAATTATAAATTGTATTTATGTAAAGCTTAATTTAAAATGCTGTTCCATAATTTATCAATCATGATAGAATAAAAAAAATTTACAAATAAAGGGACCTTAGAGATCATCTAGTACAATATACTCATTATATAGGTAAAGAAACTGAGGCACACAGTGGTGAAGTACTTACTTGTTCATGATGACTCAAGTAAATATATAAGAGACATAGGATATGAAATTTAGTCTCTTGATTCCAAATCCTGTGTCCTTTTTACATGGTAATGCTGCAGTGCTAGATGACATCTTTGACTTTGGAGATGGGGGAGTAGCAGGGGACACTTCTCAAGTCACAATGGATCATCTTCTGGTTTATAAGTTTAGAGGTTTCTTGATTTCAGATGTGTTATTAAAGGACAAGATTTATGTGTTTGAATAGTATAAACTATGGTGACATTTTGATGATTGGAATGATGTCTGGAAAATAAATTTTATAACTTAATTTATGGTCTGTAGAAAATCCCTTAATATTTAAACATCATAACAAATTATAAGAATGAGTTGAAGTTTTATGTCTTAGTGGCACATGTTTAACACTTTATAGCAGCACTTTGAAATCTCATACTCTTGATATTTTAATTATAGTCAAAGTCTCTTAGAATGTAATCCTTTACCCTAGAATTATGTAAATCCAAGAAATTTTATATAGAAATGGATTAATTTGTTAATACTCAGGAAAATATTGATTTTAAAAATAGGATGCTTTAATTTTAAGTCAGCTATTAAAAATGAATAAATTCAAGTGTACTTTCCATAAAAATTGTGCAGTAAGTAGAAAACCTTCATTTTTTATTTAGTATTTAGTATGCTAAGAGTTATGAAATATTACTTTTAGACTATCAAACATGATTTTTAAAAATACATATCTTACATTATTTTATGAAAATACAAACAAAACAATTTAGGGATTGATTCTTCGTGAATCATTCTTTTTTTGCTTCACAAGTAGACATGATTCATGCTTCCCAAAATGTCTCTAGATATAAAAATTTAGTAATCTTTAGCTTTGTGCAATAATAATAATGATGATGTCTATTATTTATGTAGATCTTAATGTTATAAAGTATTTTATAAATATTATCCCATTTCATCTTCATAAAAACCATGAGAGGTTGGTCCTATTATTATCATCCCTATTTTACAGATGAGGGAATTCAGGAAATCAATGATATGCACACAGTCACATAACTTTGTAAGTGGCTGAGGTTAGATTTGAACTCATGTCTTTCTGATTCCAAGTCCACTTTTTTATTCATCATGCCACCTTTCCTTTATAAAAGCAATTTTAAAATTTATTTTTATCATGGTATTCATTCACATGGTTGAACCTACTGTTTGTAAAATCTCTGAAAGTAAGTCTGCTGCTTGGAACACCATTTCAAAAAATTTATTTATTTAAAAATTTTTTGAAAATTTTATTTAGTTAATTTAAAACATTTTTCCTTGGTTTCAAGAATCATGTTCTTTCTCTCCCCTCCCCACACCCCTTCCCCACCCCACCCCAATGCTCAATTCCACTGGGTTTTACATGTGTCCTTGATCAAAACTAATTTCTATGTTGTTGATGTTTCCACTAGAGTGATCATTTAGAATCTAAATTTTAGAGTCTACATCCCCAGTCATATCCCCATCGACCTATGTGATCAGGCATTTGTTTTTCTTCTGTTTTCTACTCCCATAGTTTTTCCGCTGAATGTGGATAGCATTCTTTCTCATAAGTCCCTCCAAATTGTTCTGGATCATTGCATTGTTACTACTAGAGAAGTCTATTATAATCGATTGATTGTACCACAGTGTATCAGTCTCTATATATGATGTTCTGGTTGTGCTCCTTTCACTCTGCATCAATTCCTGGAGGTTTTTCCAGTTCCCATGGAATTCCTCCACTTTATTATTCCTTTGAGCACAATAGTATTCCATCACCAACATATACCACAATTTGTTCAGCCATTCCCCAATTGAAGGGCATCCCCTCATTTTCCATTTTTTGCCACCACAAAGAGCACAGCTATGAATGTTCTTGCACAAGTCTTTTCCCTTATTATCTCTTTGGGGTAAAAACCCAGCAGTGCTATGGCTGGATCAAAGGACAGACAGTCTTATAGCATCCTTTGGACAGAGTTCCAAAATGCCCTCCAGAATGATTGGATCAATTTGGAACACCATTTTTGGAATATATGAGTGCTTATTTTTTTTATTTTAAAGGAATAAAAAGTGTACTAAGTACAAAGAAATGTATGTATGCAATCTACATTTTTAAAAACAAATTTTCTACTTTATGACTTAAATGAATTAGAACATGATTTCATCTATTTGGATATTTCTTCCATTGGTGCAGATTGTAATTCTTTCACGTCTTTAAGATGCTCTTGTTTGTGTCCTCCAATTGCTTTGTAAGACCTCATAGTATTCTTCATGCCTTCCTTCTGTGCCTTTTAGATTTATGTTGGATAATTGTAGATTACTTGTCCCACTGGTCACATTTCTTGGGAAAAAGATATCTTTTGATACATTCCTTGCATTCAAGTCCATTGAGAATAAACTATAGCCTATGTGTACCTACCATATGTGTTTCTGTTCATCTTGAGTTACCCTCAGTTTTTGCTTTTTGGAATTGAGGTGTTGCATTATTCTAGAACATAAAGTA
This sequence comes from Monodelphis domestica, assembly GCF_027887165.1. Lineage (NCBI taxonomy): Eukaryota > Metazoa > Chordata > Mammalia > Didelphimorphia > Didelphidae > Monodelphis > Monodelphis domestica. The sequence goes on from NC_077233.1 coordinate 256,558,021, forward strand.
CCACCAGCATCTCAGCACTGGGAAGGATCTCTGACAAACATGAATCTACTCTCCAGCATCCTTGAAACAATTGTGGGATATTAAATCAAACTATTAGATAAATGTTTCCAGACAATTAAATTCTCATGCCAAAAGGAAAAGAAAAAATATCCTCATTCTATATGAATGTTTTAGAGCTTGATACCTAAGAAAGATAATGACTGATTTGTTCAGTTGTGTCAGATACTTTGTGACTGCATTTGGAGTTTTCTTTGGCAAAGATAGTGGAGTAGTTTGCCATTTTTTTCCTTCAGCTCATTTTACAGATGAGGAAACAGAGGTAAATAGGGTCATAAGTGCCTTGCCTAGGGTCACACTGCTAGTAAGTATCCAAGACCAGATTTGAACTCAGATCTTCCTGAGTTCAGACCCAGTGCTTTATCTCCTGTTTCACCTAGCAGCTCCAATGACAGATATTCTTGGTCCAAAATATTTGCATGACATCTTTTTAAATATTTAATTCAACAAATATCTGTTGCATACTATTATGTATTATGTGCTGTGGATAAAAATAAGAAAAACAACTCTTACCCTCAAGGAGCTTGCAGTTAATGATGAAAGACAACACATAAATGGAAGCTCATAAATGTCAGGGAATACGAGTTATGTGGGGAAAAGACATGACATTCCTTGGAGTGAATCAAGCAGAGCTGGTGTTGGAAAATGGAGAGATATCTAAAAAATTGTGTTCTGAGCTCTCTATAAAGGAAGTTTCAGTAGCCTTAATATTAAGGAGGAAGCCTTATACTAAATTCAAAAAAACCTTCTGACTTTATTAGATTGCCACATCCTCATATGTGGAGGCTGAGTCAGTTTTTTCTGATCTCTGTTTTCCCAGTGCCATGTCCATACTAAGTTCTTTATAAATGTTTGCTGAATGAAATGATGAACTTCTTCCTGAAAATAATAGACATAAGAGCTTTACAAAACCAACACTATACTGTCCTTTGTTAGTCAGAAGTATTTTTTTTAAGTTAGCCAGGAGTGTGAAAAAAAGTGCTTGATATTAACAATCAAAGACATCTTTATAAGTGTGATATCTGAAAGAGGGGAGAAGTAGATAAGAATGGGTTTATATTTCAGGGATCAGTTTGGTATTATTGAATGTACTGTGTATTCCTTGAAAGGAAATCCAACTTATTCTTTTCTCCTCATTCAATTCTGGACTCAACTCATTTTCCATCTGTAGCTACTTCAATATATTTACTGATGTACTAATTTGACAGATTGACCATCCAACTGCATGTTGTCTAGACACTAGGCATTTTAAACTCATTAATTTTTCCTTTGAGTTGTTAGCATGTGAAAGCATGGGTTTCATTGAGGAGACCTTATAATGTTCTTGTGCCTAATGAAAACTTCAAAATTTATAAATTCTTATATCTAGATGGGAGGTTCTTAATCTTTTTTTAATACTTTATTTTATTTTATTTTTAGTCAATTTAAAACATTATTCCTTGGTTAAAAGGATCATATTCTTTCCCTTCCTTCCCTCCCCCACCCTTCCCATAGCCGACACATAATTCCACTGGGTATTACATGTATCCTTGGTCAGAACCTATTTCCATGTTGTTGGTGTTGGCATTAGGATGTTCATTTAGAGTCTACATCCCCAGCCATATCCCCTCGACCCATGTAATCAAGCAGTTGTTTTTCTTCTGTGTTTCTACTCCCATAGTTTTTCCTCTGAATGTGGATAGTGGCTTTTCTCATAGATTTCTCGAAGTTGTTCAGGGTCACTGCACTGTCACTAATGGAGAAGTCCATTACATTTGATTGTACATTCGAGTGTATTGGTCTTTGTGTACAATGTTTTCCTGGTTCTGCTCCTCTCACTCTGCATCACTTCCTGGAGGTTGTTCCAGTCTCCATGGAATTCCTCCACTTTATTATTCCTTTTAGCACAATAGTATTCCATCACCAACACATACCACAATTTGTTCAGCCATTCTCCAAATGAAGGGCATCCCCTCATTTTCCAATTTTTGGCCACCACAAAGAGAGCAGCTATGAATATTCTTGTACATTTCTTTTTCCTTATGATCTCTTTGGGGTACAAACCCAGCAGTGCTATGGCTGGATCAAAGGGCAGACAGTCTTTTAGTGCCCTTTGGGCATAGTTCCAAATTGCCCTCCAGAATGGCTGGATCAGTTCACAACTCCACCAGCAATGAATTAATGTCCCTACTTTGCCACATCCCCTCCAGCATTCATTACTTTCCATAGCTGTCATGTTAGCCAATCTCCTAGGTGTGAGATGATACCTCAGAGTTGCTTTGATTTGCATCTCTCTGATTATAAGAGATCTAGAACACTTTTTCATGTACTTATTAATGGTTTTGATTTCTTTATCTGCAAATTGCCTATTCATGTCCCTTGCCCATTTATCAATTGGCGGGATGGCTTGATTTTTTTTTACAATTGATTTAACTCTCTAAATTTGAGTAATTAGACCTTTGTCAGAGGTTTCTGTTATTATTCTTAATCTTTTTTTTTTTTGTTGTGGATGCTTTTGGTAACCTATTGGGCCCAATGGACTCCTTATAATAATGTTTTCAAAAACATAAAATGCAAAGGATTACAAAGGAAACTAATTCTATTGAAATGAATATATATTGTTTTTCCATTTCCAAGTTATTTATCCCTTGGAATCTGATCATGGAACTGTTGGTATTCTGTGGATTCCATTTCAAGCATGTCTGGTCTAGTTGGAGGATCTAGGTATTTATATGGAACTATTTGTTCTTTTGAAATGTTCATCACATGCCTTCTATGACAGTGACAACTTTAGCAAAGATAAATTTCAATTTTGTGTCATATGTATTCATGTAACTTGGGTTTCATTAAGATTCTCCTCATTGATAGAGGAAAGGATGATTCAATTCTATATTCTTATGTTAAGGTAAAGTTTGTGTGAGAACTTTTGAAAAGAGAGGCAGTATTTTTTTTTTTTAGGAAGACACAAGTGAAGATATACTCTTTAAGGAGAGACTTGTGGCAGAGGGGAAAGACTCTGGGCAGCACCAATTATATAGAACAGTCTATTCCTGCTCTCTAGAGACTTCAGGCAATTTGACTCTTGGATAAAATTGTAAACTCTTTTGGTTGAACTGAGATTTCATCTCAATTCCAGTTAGAGAGCTTATTCAGTTTGTGTATTTTCTGGCATATTCTAATTTGTATAACTTACAATTTTTGTGTTCTACTTCTTGTGAATAAAAGTTTTTGCATCTAACAAACCTAATAAATAATTTGAACCTAAAAAATAAGTTCCTGTGCACCAACAATATTACGGAGAGGGCAGGAGTGAATGGAAAAATGATCCCTTTCTCTCAGACGAAAAGTGTGGTCAGGGTCATAGTTCCTTCTGCCTTGTTGCAGAGAGGAATAAAAATTGCCCATGGAGTGGGATGGGCATATTAGTTCTTAACTCTTCAGGAATAACATTTAGATAACCCTTGTAGAATATACATAACCAATATGGGCAATGTATATCTTTTCCAATGAAATAACAGAAAAATCTTCTATAACCTTAACATTTGCAAATAATTGTTTTGTTGAAAAAATAGCCTTTAAGAATATACTGAGTCAAATTCTTTTCAAAATATTCTACACAGTGGTGTTTTATATTTTCAATACCTTTTAGTTATGTTACTTGGAATAGGTTTCTAAGTGTCTCATTGGATTTGAATTCACATCTTCCTGACTCCAGGTTCAGCACACTTTCCATTGTTCTACTTAGCGTTCTAAAAGTTATTGTGATACAATGCAAAGAGTATATATTTTGTAATTTGATGGAGTGGGCTCAATACTTGCCTCTTTTATCATTTAATTTTATTTAAAGTTTGTTATTTAATTCATTATTTTAATATAGTAGTAATTTAAGATTATTATTACTTATGTTAATTTGGACAAGTCATTTATCTACTCTGGATGACATTTAAGATCTCTTTTAATTCTGATCCTCTCATCCTTACAATCCTTCTTGTGTCCTTTAGACTTTTATTGTTCTTCAGTTGTTTTAAAAAGAAGAAAAATTACAAGATAAAGCAAAAGTACAAAAAAATTACAGGTGTAGAGAAGTGAAGAAAACTTTCCCATTAAACACAGTGCATGATGGGTGTAGTCTTTTTGGGCAAAATTTTTACAAGAAAAACCTTGATGATTATTTCACAGAAAAAAATGAAAGCTTACTCAAGAAGATTACAAAATGACTGAATTGTAAAAATACCCAAGTAAAGAATATTTATCTACTAATGATGATGGAGAGGGGATTTCACATTCACATGATTCCTACTTTTTTGTGGGCTTTGTTTTCATTCCTTCTTATCCTTGTCTAAAAGTAAACATTTGTAGGTAGTAATTCAGTTTGGGAAATCCCACATAAGCCTCTGTGTTAACCTATCACATTATATGTTCTATAATACTTTTAAAGAACTCAGAGTGCTGATTTTATTTAGAATCTGATATAGTAGGGGGTCACTGTCATGAAAAAAGAAAGTATTTGTATATTTTTAGTAGTAGAATTTTCTTGTTGAAGATATTTTTGTTTTTCTAATTGCAAATAACTGCATCAGCGGTCATGTTCTACAGTACAATGTAAGTTGGACAAATTCTACCTAATAAAGATATTGTTTCATACTTTTTGTTCTGTTTTGTTGTTGTTTTTTTTTGTGAGCCCTCCACCCTACCCCCCAAATAAGTCCTTCCCATTAAAGATGCCACTTTGGATTACAGATTTGTTAATCATCATTTCAGGACAGGCATGAGGTTGCAGATATTGAGGTTTCAGATTATTGCATGCAGTAACGTGTATCTCTTGAATTTTTTTGGTTTCCCAGTGCTTATATGTTTATAGTATATTGTATATGGCCTATCAGGTGTGCAATATTATTACATCTAAAAATAGACATTCCTTAATTAAAAAACCGTTATGGTTTAAAATGCTAATCATCATCTCAGCCTTCATCAAATGATAATCTTTTTCCTAGGGGAGGATCTTGTCTAGATGTCAGTGGCTGCTGACTGATCAGGGTGGTGGTTGCTGAAGAAATTGACTGTGGCAATTTCTTCAAGTAAGCCAACAAGGAAGTTTGCCATGTGGATTGACTTTTCATTTCATGAAAGATGTCTCTTCAATATGTGATTCTGTTTGATAGCATTTTACGCCCAGGAGAGCGTCTTTCAAAGTTGCAGTCAATCGTCTCAAGCCCTGCTGTTGCTTCATCAACTAAGTTTATGTAATAGTCTTCAATATTGTTGGGTCTCTAGGAATCTAGAGACCCAGTGAGAAGGAGAGAGATGGGGAAAAGGCTTGTCTGCAGAGTATCACAACATTAACTGACTAAATTTGGACTTTTTATGGGCAAGATTTGTAGTGTTCCAAAATAATTATGATTGTAAAATCAAAGATCACTGATCATGGATTGCCAGGATCACCATTAACAATAATAATAATAATAAAGCTTAAACTATTGTGGGAATTACTAAAATGTGCCACAGAGACATGATATAAGCACACGTAATAGACTCATTCATCCCAAGTTTGCCCCAAACCTTTAATTTATTTTTTTTTGCTTTTTTAAAAAAAATTTTATAGTATTTTATTTGATCATTTCCATGCATTATTCATTAAAGACAAAGATCATTTTCTTTTCCTCCCCCCACCCACTGTAGCTGACACGTGATTCCACTGGGTATCACATGTGTTCTTGATTTGAACCCATTGCCATGTTGTTAATATTTGCATTAGAGTGTTCGTTTAGAGTCTCTCCTCTGTCATGTCCCCTCAACCGCTGTAGTCAGGCAGTTGCTTTTCCTCAGTGTTTCTACTCCCACAGTTTGTCCTCTGCTTATGAATGGTGTTTTTTTCTCCTAGATCCCTGCAAATTGTTCAGGGACATTACACCGCCACTAATGGAGAAGTCCATTACGTTCGATTATACCACAGTGTGTTTGTCTCTGTGTACAATGTTCTCCTGGCCAAACCTTTAATTTATAAAAAATACATTATCTTGGAAACCTGATAAAGTAAAGTGCAATAAAATGAGATATGCCTATATTGAAGAGAAGGTTACAGCTAGAATTTAGCGCGCAGTTCATTAAGATACACAAGGAATCAAGATGTGCCACTATCTTAATCTTTGAATACAAGTTGACCGTTTATGACTTGAACAGATAATCAATAGGAAACATTGGTCTGGCTCCAAAAACTGATACACTTTAATAACATGAAAGCTTTGGAATAATAGGACAGCCAAAATCCTAGAGAAAAATCATGGATACATTTTTTGTCTTCACTTATTCCTCAGTTCTTTGCAATATGGTTTCCAACCTCATCACAACTGTTTTTTCCCTTTCGGCCTCAATTCTTCTATAAAATGAGATAGCTGGTCTAAATGACCCTTGAGATCCGTTCCAACTTTAAAGATCAGGGATTTTTTTTTTTACCAGATGTTCTAGTTTTTGTATACTGTTGTGTGTGTGTGTGTGTGTGAACTTACTGAGATCACCTATTCCAACCTAATTTATATCCCAATATTTTCCTTTAAAAGTTATTTATCATTTGACCAATTTTGAGGTTTTTTTTAAACTGGTATTCCATGATCTCTGGGGCATCAACAGAAAATTTTTAGGTGATCATGACCTCCTTTTGCTTTTTTTGTGTAATTCTGGTTCATTGTGTTTGTAGACCTCCCTAAAATTTTAGACACATTATAATGTCTTTACAATCTTTTCTTTTTTGACCTAGATTCATTTTCAAGCTTTCCCCCTCCTACTTTTAGTATTTCAGTCTTTCTCTTATATTTGTGATTCATTTTCCTTGATTTCTGTTCTCAGCCACTGACTCCCCCTTTTTACTATTATTCAGAATCTGCCCATTTTCTCCACTCCATCCCTCTACCACAAAGCCATACTTCCTTGAGTTGTGGAATGGGGATACCTTGCTTTTGTCTCTTATACACCATTAGTGACTTCCTTGTAGATTCCGAGTTCCTTGAGAACAAGGTCTATATTTCTTTACATAGCTTGGGTCTTGCTTTGTACCTGGTGTATACTAGAACTAGATGCTTACTGACTGACTTACCAGAAACTCTCCTGGAGATACAACTGGCCTCAGTTGGTTTTTCAGTCCCCCTTTCTCAAGTTTGTAAACTCCCTCTGCCCTACTTTCATTTACTTTTCTTCTCTTCCTCTCTTTAATTACTTTCTGTTTCCTTGAGGCAGATAGGATGAATCTGTGTCTTGCACCTTTTATAATGAGTGGGGAAGAGTGGTTCATTGTCCTGAGAACACCAGTTAGGAATTTCCATCATCAAACCCTGAATCACAATCCTAAGAGATTGCTTGAATCTGTCTTTGTAGGTTTGGAAAACGGAATTATTTTTATAGTAATGTTTTTATACATTAATAATTTTTTATCTACTTGATTTATGGATTCAACAGTAGTTACTCTATAGCTACTATATAATTTGTTTTGAAGACTGGAGAAGTTTGCAGAGAAATTTTATCATCTTGCTCATCGTGGGTTCTCTGAGAATTTAAAATTTTTAAAAATTTGTGAGAATTTTATATCAAAACCACTTGTTAATGCTTTTCTGAAGAGAACAATTTAAATGTTTTTATTTTTAGTCAAAAATTATTAGATAAGATCCCTACATCTGGCAGCCACAAGTATGTATTTAGTGTATTTTGTCTGTATTGATTTGAAGTGTAAAAAAATTGACACATGAATTGGAAGTAGTAGTCTTCATCTTCCCTAGCACTGATTTCTGTCTTTCCTTGCTACCTTATACCTCTGACCATGACTACTAAGCAACCTATTCTCCTCCTCCACAGCTTCCCCCCCCCCAAAAAAAAAACAGTGACAAGGATGGTCATTATTATTTCAATAGCAGGACCCCGAATTTTCCAGTCATAAATTGGATGGAGTTCATAGAATGGATGGAATCAGATTCCTAGTGGTATAAATATAGTGTAAAAATTTCAAGTGACTCTGCGCTGTATATGACATAGATCTTAGCTGATCTGCTGTCCTTGGTCTTTTTTTTCTTGGCATGTGTTCATTTGTTAATGGAATCTTTATTGGGTATCTACTTAGTCTTATTATTGGACTTAAGCAAAGATTGAGTACCTTTGGGTTTCTGGATACAGAATCAGGCTTGTATTCAATAACACATAATCTGTGTTTTCAAGGAGCTTAAAACCATGATGGAGTTGCATCAATTAACAAGCATTTATTATGTACCTACATTATGCCAGGCACTTTGCTAGAGATGAGATTATTATACAACTATCTCCAATAAAGGCACTATGTGCTATTAGATAACATGATGTAACTGAAAGAGAATTGAGGATCCATGCTCTGCTACTTCTTGGGCAAATTGTGTAACCATTCTGGGCTGGAATTTTTTGGCTGTCAAATGGCCTTTAAGTCCTATTGTCACTCACAGCTTTAAATACTATTAAGTATTGAAGAGAGATATGAGGAAAATCTTAGGAGTTGGAGAAAGAGGGGCTGGAGGAAGGAGAGGGGAGAGACAGAGACAGGATTTTTTATTTGTAGGTCATCACTAAAGACTTTTTGAGATATCAATTGTGCGTAGGTAAGATGAATTTGTGTGCTTTTTCAAAATGTTTTATTTCCTGAAACATGAACAAAATTATTTCTGAGGCATTTAGGGAATGTAGTGGATAGAGTACTGTGCTTAGAGTTAGGATGACTTGAGTTCAAGTCCTGTCTTAGATCCAAAGTAGCTATGTGATTCTGGATAAATCCTTTAACTTTCAACATCAGTTTCATCATTTGTAAATGAGGGATTTATACTTGATGACTTCCAAGTACCCTTCCAGCTGTAAATTTGATTGTGATATTCTGGGAACTCTGGATATGATATGTTTACTTGGACACAACCATGAGACTATTTGATACTGTGACATAAATAAATGATTCTTCTGAGAAATGAAAATTTGCCTTAGTTGTTGATTCTTCTTCATGTTAGTTTAGATGAGTTAACATTTCTAGATGTAAACTTTTATGAGTCAGTATGAATGACTAATTAAAGTGGAAGCATGGAATTATTTTTTCCATTAGTTGCCATTCTGTGCTACCCATTTTTCAAGACTGATAGCTGAGTGAACATCTAGATAGTGGCATGTTCAGAAGAGTTGTGGGAGAGGCTTCGTTCATAATTGCTTTGGAATTCTTCATGGAAGTGGTATAAGGAAAGAGTTAAGAGGTTCCCTCCCTCTCCACATATCAGTTTTTTTAGCAGTATAATCCCAAATATTTCACACTTATGTTAAGCCTAATTCCGTTTTTTCTGCGTTCTCCAACATTCTTAATAAATGTCAACAACAAAAGATAGTCATTGATGATCTGATAAATGGGGAACACTCGTGCCTTAATAACTGAAATATACTTAGGATACAAAAATTGTATCTCAATTTTTTTTTTTACCTCACAATTGCTTTTACCATACAATAGGAAAGCTGTTTACCCTTATTTTTAGAAATGTTCCACCAAATAGTAAAAGAAATTGAGTCAGACTGATGGATTTTTGAGTTTGAATTGGAATTAATTAGCTGACACAAAGGATAGAGTCCCAACCCTATATTGAGGACAAGTTCAAATCCAGCCTTATACACTTACTCGCTGTGTGATCCTGGACAAATAACTTGAGCTTTTTTCAGTCTGTGTAAAATGGGGTCAACAATAGCACCTATTTTGAAATGTATGAATATCAAATGAGGTAATATTTGTAACATATTAGACACTTAACAAAGGCATGTTTCCTAGTTGAGCAAGAAAAGTCAAGGGTATATAAATAAGTCACAAATTGCCTTGGATCAATGTAAAATCCATCTCTCTGAATGTTTGGGGCATGGAGTGACATGTTCCCTCTCTAGTTAAAGATAGGAAGGTATTCTTTTAGAGATCAGGAGAAATGAAGTTTCTATCCCTATTCTACTATTAACTAGAGCTAAGTTGCCTTGGGCAAGCCATGGTCACTTTGGTTCTGGGTTTGCTTATTTGTTAAAACTATGGGTTGGAAGAGATTACAACTATGGTATTTAGGGGATTCCTTAAGAGTTTTACAAACCATGAGCTAGGTGGTATAGATTGATGACAAGGGTATAGAAAGCAGAATGACAGAAGGGTGAAGTTATAGAGGCTCTGATTTCAGGAAAAATTTCCAAATAATTAGAACTATACAAAAAATGGAATTGGTTGTGCTGAGCCAAATTGATTTAGAATATTCCATGACATTGGAAGAGGTAAAGTTGAGGCAGGATGACTACTTGTTTGGCTGAGGAGACTCATTCATTAAGTTAAGGAGTATTAGACTCCCTCACTGTTTAATTTTCCTTTTAGCTCTATAATACTATGATTTAGTAATTTCCTTCATGATCTAAGACAATCAAAGTCTGTGAATGACCCAGAGCTTTGCTACGATCCCCTTCTTTGAAGCATTCTGCTATGATGATCTTCCATCACAACTAAAACTTTTCGTCTCGTTGCATATCTTTGGACATTGTGTTTCTTTAGTGGGATGGAAAGCTTTTGACAAGTGTTAGTAGTTTTTCATCCCTCTGGTCTAGCACACTGCCAAGAGCTTTCAGTAGGTACTAAATTCTTGTTCATTTGACTTGTCATGACTTTAGGAGTTTGAATAACTTATGAAATATATTATAAAATTAAGAAGAAATGAACTGGATAATCAATGGCATTTGCCAATGCTGAATTTTTACTTTCCCAACCCCAAATAGAAGTGAATTATAATAATAATGGCAGATCTGATTCTGAAGTACAAATAACCTTGAAAGTACTATTTTAATAATGAGTACTATTTTACAAATGAGAATTTTGGAGGTCAGTTTTAAACCAAAATAAAATGGTGAGATGTGTTATAACTAATAGTTTGATGAAAAGTATTAAAAACCTCTACTGTTGTATTAAGAAGAATAAAGCTCCTATAGCTGAAACACTGTACACTGACACCATTTATTAAGGGGAGAAGCATGTGTTCATAGTGACCTTGGGACTGAATAGACCTGCATTTGGGATTTGACAGGAATGGTTTGCAGACGACCGAAATAAGAAGCATGTGTAGTGAGGGTACCATGACATTTGATAGCTGGTGGAACTAAAACAAGGGCTTTAAATTTCATTTAAAACTTCTGTTCTTAAAAAAACCCTACTAAATAATGTAGGAAAAAACTCACCTCAACCAAATATGGCATTTGTCTTTCTTTTAGTAACATTTGTATATGTTTCATATCTGGGCACATTTTCTACTTTTTCTCCCACTGTTTTTTTAAGGGGGAAAAAAAGGAAGATAAACTTCTTAAACATTGATTGAAAAATGCCTTCTTGCTGTGTAGGTGGCCCAGTATGAATGGCTAAGATTCATCAGCTGCTTCTTTGTGGCCTGAGGGAGTTCCTGCTTCAGACCCTAACAACTGCTTTTGCTTGGGTTGTATCATGTTTTTCCTCTTTGGTGGCAAACATTTTGACTCCCTGCCTTGCTTTCTGAGAAGAAAGAAAAACAAACAAACAAACAAGCACCTATCCTTGAAATTGAATGCCAGGTAGAAACTTGGGCCTTATTCAAAGGGATTTTGTTAATTGAATTTCAGTCCAGTCTTTCAAATCTCAGAATCAGAAACCAGTATTAAGATCCTTCTCTAGCTTTGGATCATCTGATTAAGGATAAGGAGATGGCTGTGGATCACTAGAAAAGAATCCTTTGTGGAGAAACTATTTAAGATTATGGACTTACCATTTAGTGGTGTTAAGTGTTTCTGTCCCTTCCTTTTAAGTGAATTTTAAAGATCAATTTTTAAAAATTTTAGGCATTATTTTTCACTGTTGCAAAATGCTTTGGTGTTTTCTTGTGCCTGTGAGTTCTTTGAAACTTTATGCCACTCTACATTGCTGAGCCAGGTGATTAGCTCAACATTTGCTTCTTAGTCCTTTAGATCTTGACTCAAATGGTGTTTATTTAAAAAGTTGAAACACTGATTTTGATTGTCATCTTCTTTGTTTCCATTAGCTCTCAGTGTTTCAGACACTCCACAAATTCTTTTTTCTTGCAGAAGCTCAGAGGAACATTCAGCTGTTAGCCCAGCATTTTGAGTCGAAACAGAATAAACAGTATAGGTAACCTTTAATTTTAATTTCAGAAATCTAAAGCCCTTTCTTTATGCTACCTTAGAGTATTAAAAAAATTCCAGCCAATAATTGTGTTTATTTTGGGTTAATCAATTAATTAGCAAGGGTTAAAATGTTCTTGTTGACTGTGGTTTTGAGGGATAAGTAGATTTAAAAACTGTTGGATTCTCCAAAATGTGTTTAACATAAATAAAAACATTTATCTTCCCACAAATAGAAGGACTCATGGAATAATAGGTTCCCTTGTGGTTTCTGGAATGTAAAAAGCAGACTAATTAATTCTCAGTGTCTTTCACTTGCTTGCTTGTTTGAAGTGTAAATTGAAAAAGACCTTTGGTACCAAACTGTAGTTCACTTGCTGCAATAGCTTTGAAAACTCTAAAAGACCTGTTTCTTTGTAGTGAGTGGGCCACATCTGTGCTTTTAGTACCTCTGAATGAGTCTGTACTTGAATTTGAGTTTTTAGAGAAACCTTTCTGAATTCAATTCCAGAAAAAAAAAATTCTATATTGTGATATATTCAGTTACTTAAGATTTCTTATTTGGATATTCTTATCTATTAGTATGGGGCAGTTAGGTGGTACACCAGGCCCGAGGTCAGGAAGAACTTCCTAATTTCAAATCTAGCTAGTTGTGTGATCTTGGTCACTTAACTCCATTTGCCTCAGTTTCTCATTTGTAAAATGAGCTGGAGAAGGAAATGACAAACCAATCCAGGATCCTTGCCAAGAATACTATACAACTGAAATGACTGAACAGCCAATATTTGTTACTATGTTTTCTTTTCTTTCTTTTTAAAAAAATCTCTTTCCTTCTGAAGACAGAAGAATGGTAAGGGTTAAATAATTGTGTTTAAGTGACTTGCGCAGGGTCACACAGCTAGGAAATGTCTAAGGCCAGATTTGAACTTGACCCCAAGCCTGACACGCTGTCCACTGAGCTACGTAATGTATTTATGACTATCTCCTCATTCTTTATCCCTTTTTCTCCTGGGGGGGGGGGAGGGTGTGCGTTTTTGTTTTTTTTAAAGAAATTTCTTTCTTTTTTATTTTATTTTTTACAAGTTGAACTTATATATCTTTTTAGAAAATATTTTTCCAGTTTATATAATTAATTTTCTTTCCTTTCCCTTTTCTCTCCCCCTCCTGGATTCAATAAGCACTTCCACTGGATTATACAAATGTTCATTATCACTAATATCTATTTCCATATTATGCATTTTCTCAATAGAGCAATCTTTTAAAACCAAAACTGGGGGTATTATTTCTAATGTATATTGCTAAAGAAAGAATAGATGAGATTATGCAGAAATAATTTTGTATTTATTTCTCAAGTTTAAAAACTCCAGTGCCTTTATGTTGCCTCTAAAGCAAAATGGAAATTCCTCTGCTTGGCATTAAAGCCCTAATCTTGGTTTAGCCTACCTTTCTAGGCTTATTACAGATTGCTGCCTCCAATGTTCTTTCTTATGTTTACCCCAATCTGCCTTCCCCATTGTTTCTAATTCCTCTCTTGAGAGCCATATAGGATGATTGAAACATCTTCCAAATTATAGCATTTCATATATATAAAGAAAATGAAATGTGTCTCACTGTGTTCCCTAACACATTATTTTCTTCTCTTCACAATGAGTTTAGTTTTAAAAAATCTCTGTGCTCCCATTGATAGCTACCTAAAGGGGAACCTATTTGTCCCTTTTAACAAATAAATATGGTCAATCAAATTTTAAAAAATCAATCATCCTATTTGGAAATGTATGCCCTGATCTTCATCTTTCTGCTGATTGGGTGGGGACACATTCACAAGCAAAGTCTTAGTTTATGGCTGCATTGTTTGTCTTTTAATCTTCTGTACCTTTATGTTATTGTGATCACTGCCTTAATTGTCCTCTATTTCTCCGAAGGATGTGGGGGTTCTTTTATGCTTGATTTACTTTATTGTATTTTGCCCTATCTTTCCCTGAAACTTCCTATATCTAACTGTGATCCCTTAATACACTTCCCAACTTTATATATTCACTAATATTAATGCAGTGATTCGAAGTTTAAAAAACATATCAGTACATTTTGTGTATATATACATATATATATGCATTGATATGTGTTACACATGTAAACACAAATAAAGAAAGGAAGAGGTAAAGTCTCATTTGATTTTTATAACCCCCCCTGGGAAGGAAGGAAGGAGACATGCATGTATTAAGTGCCTGCCAAGTAGCCCGCTTGGTGCTAAGCATCGGGGATACTAACACAAGCAAAAAGACAGTTCCTGCCCTCAAGGAGCTTACTTTCTAATGGAAAAGGGAGTTTATACAAAAGGGAGCTGAAAGGGATAAATGACTTTGCTGCAGAAGTTTCCCTTAGATTCTTGAGGAAAATCAAGGTTTGCCAACTTTAGCCACTCCACAAAATGGAGGTTCTGAGATGAATTTCAGAAAGGGAAAAGGGGGTGACTATTTCTTGATGAGT